>NC_090746.1:44116734-44134234 GCF_036898095.1 Palaemon carinicauda | reverse complement strand
AGATAGACTTAAGTGCACCAGGAGATGTATCATTGAAGTACATGGTTTGGAACTTTATAGAGTCCTTGTACAGGTTTCCTAATTGTTGCAGATTTTTCAATGTATTTCTTGCTTTCTGTGATACTTGGATTCCCTTGGATATAACCAGGTAAGTGGTGTATGTACCACGATGAACATAAAATTCCAGTAGCTGTGACCGTTTAACTTCTTCCTGACAATCTTTGTAGTGGCAACGCATGTTATTGGCACCGTCATAAGTTTGGGGAGTAAGTTGGATAATGGCAAATTCAACCTGATAAGAACATAAAAGAATGCTCAAAGAATTATCAGGGATTAACTGAATCTCATACAATCTTAGGTACATAACCTCCACCAGCAATATCTTATTAACATATCTAATACAAACGTAGTGCTGTTCGATACCTTGAATATCTTGAGTTCCATCTATTATGCATAGAATCACTGTTCACATCCTTACATAGTTTTACTATAATAGTTTCAAATATAATTCCAAGAATTTAATTTTGAATATTAAAAACTTGTGTGGCTGATCTTCCATTCTAGCCACCTACATCATATTTAGTAAGAAGGTTTAGCAGACCTTGAAAATTTTCATAACCATCGTTTTGTCCTCATCATGCTACTCCTCGTTTTGCTAGGAATCGAAATGATGTGATCAACTTCAACAATGCTTGTTATGAATAAGCTTGCTCTGCAGTTATATATTCTAATGCCTTTTCACAGGTTGGCTCTGTTTATGGTATTTGAAGTTGGTGACTGACAGTTTGCGATAGTTTAATTTTCCATGGCTTTGAAATCTTTCAGTGGCTTTATTCCAATTTTAAAATCAGGTTTGGACATATGTTCCATCAATGTTTTTAAGAAAGATGGCTTAATTTCAAACCTGTTGCTTACATAAAAAGATATGCACTTAACAGATTCTGATTTAACATGAAAATGAAGCCATCAGCTCTCCTTGAACTATTTTGCAGAAATTGGAGCCTCGTGTTGTTCCTAATTTGTACAGGAATTATGTGTCTCTGCCTGAAATGGCTTATCAAGAATTGAAACTTCACTGTCTCAACACAGAGGGATTTAAGCCTATTACATCAGGCTCATCCGACAACAAAGGCTCAGGTATACCTGGAGGTTAAGCAGGGCCTGGTGGCTGTGCTGGGCTACAAAGGTGTTCTGCTGGGCCTGGAGGCTGTGCTGGGCTGCCCAGTAGTTCTGCTAAGTCTGGTGGTTGTGCTGGACTGCTTAATTGTTCTGCTAGGCCTAAAGGTCGTGCCGGGCCTGGTGGATGACTGAGCTGCCTTGTGGTTCTCGTGTGCCTGAAGGTTGTGCAGGGCCTGGTTATTGTGCTGGACTGCCTAGTGGTTCTGCTGGGTAAGGTGGTTGGCTGGGCTGCCTAGTGGTTCTGCTGACCCTGGAGGTTGTGCAAGTCCTGGTGGTTATGCTGGGCTGACTTGTGGTTCTGATGAGCCTGGAGGTTGTGCTGGGCTGCTTAGTGGTTCTGCTGTGCCTGGTGGTTATGCTGGGGTGCCTAGAGGTTCTGCAGTGCTTGGTGGTTATGCTGGGGTGCCTAGTGGGTTTGCTGGGCTTTTCCGTAGTTCTGTTTTGACTAGAGGTTGTGCTGGGCCTAGTGGTTACGATGGGTTGGGTAGTGGCTCTGCTGGATCTAGAGGTTTTTGCTGGGCGGCCTAGTAGTTCTGCTGCATCTGGAGGTTGTGCTAGCTGTCTAGTCGTTCTTCTGGATCGGGAGGTATTCGTGGCCCTCGTGGGCCTAATGGGTCCACTGAGCCTGGAGGTTGTGTTGGGCCGCCTAATGGTTTTGGTGGTCCTGGAGGTAGTGTTGACCCTGGTCGTTCGGCTGAGACTGGAGGCTGTGCTGGGCATGTTAGCTGTGCTGGGTCTATTAGTTCTTCTGGTCCCGGTGGTTGTGTTGGACTTCTTTGTGGTTCTGTTGGGTGCATGGCCCGGTGCTAGTGGTGGGCTGCCTAATGGTTCTATTGGTCCTAGAGGTTGTGCTGGGCTTCCTAGTAATTTTGTTGAGCCTTGAGGTTATCCTTGGCCTCCTAGTTGTTCTACTAGTTCTGGTGGTTGAGCGTGGCTGCCTAGCAGTTCGGCTGAGCTTGGAGGCTGTGCTTGGCCTGGTGGTTGGGCTGGGCTGCCTGATGGTTCTGCTGAATCTGGAGGCTGTGCTAAGCTGCCTATTGGTTCTACTTGGTGTGAAGGTTGTGATGGGCCTGTTGGTTGTGCTGGGCCGGGTTATTGTGCTGTGCTGCCTAGTGATTCTGCTGGGCTTGGAGGTTGTGGTGGCTTAACATTTGTACTGTGCCTATATTACCCCCACCTGCTTTCGACATTTTCTTGCGACCAAAAGACATTGGAATATCTATATTTTTCAAAATTATTGAAAAATAATAATTACAAATAGAAACAATGGGTAACAATGACGGATTAGCCACATGACTAGTACATTGCTAAGGCATTCGGTTGACATTTTCATAACAGGATAATGATCTCAGCCCGGTACCGTA
The DNA here is from genome assembly GCF_036898095.1 of Palaemon carinicauda. Lineage (NCBI taxonomy): Eukaryota > Metazoa > Arthropoda > Malacostraca > Decapoda > Palaemonidae > Palaemon > Palaemon carinicauda. Next base: position 44,131,691 of record NC_090746.1, on the reverse strand, counting down.
AGTTTAAGCTGTTTACTGGGGATAGCACTGATGTGTTTGGGCACCATAGTAATAGGGCTGATCTTGCCCGACTAATGTTTTGGTGGACTTCAATTTTGATGGTACTAGAACTTTAACCAGACATATTTACCTCTACTTAAATGAGCTTAAGAGGCACCATAGTAATAGGGCTGATCTTGCCCGACTAATGTTTTGGGGGGTTTCAATTTTGATGGTACTAGAACTTTAACCAGACATATTTACCTCTACTTAATGAGCTTAAGAGGCAGTGAAAGCCTTTTAGCTTTGTAACGAACACTTGTATTACACGATTTTGCTAGAATGTATAACACACAGTGCCGAACTTTATAAAAGTATCATGAAGCACTAATTTCAAAGAATATATATACTTGTCCCTTCAACAGTTTATTTCATCTTTATGGCTCAGAGAACTTATTTGATTATCAAATAGTAATATTCATATATATGATAATTATGTTATAACTGGCCAATGAGAAATTATACTTCAATGCTTATATGTATTGGGTATGTGGACTAATGATGGGTATTTATAAGAAAAGAAATACCATGAAAACCTTTATTTTACATATCATATAATCCTGTCCCCAAATATCCAAGGAAAACCTCTGATGTCCCTTAGGGAGCACATAAACCTATTAAGAACCACTGACCTAATGAATCCACTGTTACTTGGTGCTGTGACTTGTGACTCACCTTCATAAGTAAAAAGCCAATGAAACGTTCGGCATTCCCTCTTCAGAAGATGGTCTTGCAACTTCAGAGGGTTCTCATTGAGCTGCTGGCCTGCTATCTCAGGATCAAGCTTAGAGACGGAGAAGGTTAGGTGGACATCCTTAAACTTCTCCTCGCAGGTAGGCAGTGCTAGAGAGAATGGTTTGTATTCCTCTAGGGTTGGGCAAGGTTTGCCGCCGTCGACTGCCTTGACGGCAGTCTAGTGCTTTCGCCGAAAAGGGTAAAGAGATGGAGGAAGGAGCAAGATAGGTGAGATGTGTCTTGCTCAGTGCTGAGACTTTGGAGTTGGTGTACCCGGCTTCTTTCAATGTTTTCAGGAGAATGGCTTACGCCTTGTCATGCTCGAAGACAATGACCTCTTTGGGTACCGTTTCCTCACGGGTTGCATGTTCATCCCGCAGTCTCACGTAACATTCTGGGTAAGCTGAAAAGTTAGGCCAGAACTCAAGATCTTCAATCAGTTTGATCCCCAACTTCTCCGAGACGAATAGTTTCCCATTCATCATGGGCATATGCTCCGCATACCTCCAGGGGTTGGTTTTGGAGCAGTGAGAGAGATTCAACACTTTAAGGGCTTTCTTAGTTGAGCCCTTGGTAGATCCAGGGTTGTCCGCCCTCTCTTGCAATAGTATCTGTTGCTGCCTGAGTGATTCCCTCATCGTCTTTTGTTCCTTTTGGAACAACTCCATCATCCATTGAATCGAAGTGAGGATTGCTTCGTTCTTGTCGGCATGTACCACTGGTTGTGGAGTTGGGATTGAAGAAGTTGACAGCATAGGTTGGTATGCTGTCACAGCAAACTGAGGGTCTTCGGTTGCCGTTGAAACGGATCCTTCTTCCTCTGCTTTTGGATGTTCCACGTCTTCTTCAGGGCCTCCTTGTAGTAGGTCCTTCTCAGTGTTAATGGACACTTCTGGCGTCCTTTCTTGTTGGATGTCCATGTCTTCCAGTGCCTTATCTATGTCCGCGTCGATCTTCAGTTGTATGAGGGAAGGCTGGATCTGTTCCTGGGGCACCACCGTGTTTGATAAAGCCTTGGGGGAACAGTAGGCACCTTAGGGAGTCGTCGGGTAAGTACGGTCCCTGAAAGTTCTTTTGGAATATACTTACCCATTTGCAAAGGGTCTCCCTTGCTGTATCCCTCGTCTCTATGTTGACTGAGGGAGCTTCTCCGAAGCCGTTGGCCAACAGGGTCGAAAAGGTGGGGCAACCCTTCAGGTCCCAATACTTGAGGACTCCCGACACGATGCAGCAGGGGGCATGAGTCCTGCACTTCAAGGGGCCACAAAAGTCTTTGCCTTTGTGGTTGCAGGCTAAGGTTGCACACTTCTCCATTGGCTCCTCCTGTATAGGAAAATGAGTATTTAATTTTCTATATCAGTGATATTTTTATCAACAATAGTAGTTACTATCGTTTATGGTAGCTTAGGATAATAGGCTTGAAAGGAAGTAGAAAAGACACATATTTGTGTTTCCCCTCCCAGGCTATTGCTGGGACCTCCATCAGTAATTAATATTTAGTTTCCCTGAAAGGGGAAATACAAGGTAGGAGTAAACTCTAGGAACTAGAGTTAAATTAATATTTAGTTTCCCTGATAGGGGAAATACAAGGTAGGAGTAAACTCTAGTATATATTAACACTGATCAGTGATTTTTTAAGGTCCTGATGACTGAAGCAAACCATCTGGGTGTTGAGGGAGTACTCAGCCTCAACACAAAATCATGGTCCCAACAATAGACTGCGACAGGAAACAGAGAGTATGTTAGAAAATATGTGTACTACAATATAGTTGTACACTGTAGTTTAGCCGGCTGCACTGCCGGGGTTAGGTTATTACCTGGCGGCACTAACTGATAGAGAGAGAAAAAGCATTGAGGAAGGAGAGTTTCCTATTATTATGGTTAATATAACAATTATAAGTGTAGGAGGACTATCAAGCTGCCTACTGTCTCCTTGCTAGAATGAGAGTTCCAATGGAAGGGATAAGAATCTGTGTGATTCTGGATTCCACCCATCCACAAAAGGTCTGACGCTGGCTATGCCGCCGCCGGCAACAATTGTGTATGGCAGTCCAAAGGAGGGCTGAGGACTTCCCAAAGAATGTTAGGTTTCCCCCCTATAATATTCACTTCCTGTGAAGGAAGGAAGTAAGGGGGAAGGTGCTGAGGCGGCTAAACTAACTGCCACCGGTAGGGCACCAGCCAGTAACGCAGTCAACCTAGCAAGCTGGGATGACTGTCAGAATACCGGTGAAAGAGTATTGTGTTGGCTATGACGTCACTAAAGGACAGAAGGGGGAAAGGTAAAGGTCTTTTTGGGCTCAAGCCATGACGTCCTGATGGAAGGTTCCTTCAGTAGCTTCCTTGGGTATATTTAACTACAGGGATATTCCCAGAGAATTAAACTACAGGTTATCACAGAATTCTAACTTCTGGTGCGAGTACCCTAAAGGTTTCCCTCTAGGATATCGTATATCAACAGGGGACGTATGTATTAACACGCCACATAGCTATCTGCACCCCATAAAGAGTTAACACTTTGATATGGAAAGGTGGAGAATAACTGGGGAGCCGTTCCACAGTTACACTCGTCCGTGGCTACTTTTGGTACTCGAAACGTAAACAAACGGGCGCCATTGCTAAATGACGTCACGTCCGTCCTCATCCTTCAGCCTGTAGCACCTTGCTTTGGTCGGATTTCCCTTTGTGCGATTTTCATCGACTTACATCGCCGTTATGTCGTTACTTTCAGCCTCGCCTTCTTCTGGAAAGTTGAGTACCAGGTCCCAGTATTGTTTAAATAAGCTCTAGCCGTAAAGTAACTCCTACTTTTCGTAAAATATTGTGTTTTGTGGCGAAGCTGTGCCGATCCCGGACGCGCAATTTTATGACGTCGCTGTTCTATTGTATGCCTTATTTAGCTAGCTAGAACAGCCTTATCCGGTCTCCTAACTAATTTATATTATTAGTTATTTAGTCTTCATAGCTAGGAATTACTTATATCGTGTTTTAGCGCTCATCTACTCGGTCGTCGTTCGACCCCATACTAGATCGCTAGCTTAGCCCCTAGGCTAGATAGCCTAGCACTTGTGCTCATGCATGATATATACCAGTGATCCTAGGTTTAGTTATGAAGATTGTGGCATTATTAAACATACTGTTAACTGTGATGTAAGTGTTTTCGCCTTCGGGGACCATATAGGGGACCAGGTTGATTGTGTATCTTTCCAACCTAACCTAAATGTAGGAACACCTATATGCTCCCTAATCCCCTGCCTGCGGGCATTCCCTCTGTGTGGCCATGCTTCCCCTTTTATATAGGGGAATCGTGTCTACAATCAGACTATTTATCGCTTCTCTGTCTATCCTAAGGGAATGATCCCCCCTTAGGGTTGCGACCGAGAAATAAGGAACGGCTCTGCCCTTCCTCAGTTGCACCTGGTTGGGTTACTCCTCCCTTCCTGCAACTTGCGATGTGTCTTTCAGCCTACCTAGCCTAGGAGTTAACCCTCCTTCTCTAGGTTAGGCTCTGGGGGCTAGTTCTGTACTTTTATAGTTTGAGATGGTACTCCTGTACCAATCTCATTCTGGTTACCTAACCTTGGTTAGGGAGCGTTCTCCCTCTCCTTGGTGGCCGTTCTTGTACAGAGCCTCCACTATGAAAGACCCCTCTTCTTCTCCCTCCCCACCTATCCCTTTGGTGTAGGCTTGCCTATACACATCTGTCCTTAGTCCTACAACTCCTCCCTTGGGTGGAGTGGTAGGGCTAACTTGTTCTCCTGCTAAGCTGGCCGCTCTGGTACACATACCCTTCATAGTGTTCTATGGGGGTAGTCGCTGGCAGCAGTCCGGCTGGCGGGGGTTTCCCCCTCTTGAGTGCCCTCTGACCCTCCCTTGGGTTACCCCAGGCACCCGGCCGACTGCCGGCCCCCTGCCGCCGGATGCTATGAGTAACTACTCATATCATGAGTGCACTCTCTCCGGAGAGATGCCGGAGGGGTATGTGGTCTTACCCCTTCCATCCCTCCTTACCTTTCTCTCCATCTATCCTGGTGCCGGTCCCTTGCCGCCTCTACTGCCGGCGATACCGCCTTACCTCTGGTGACATTCTTTCATAAGATGCCCTCCCCCCTCTAAGACGTCAGCCTTCCGTGTGCCGGAGGCTTCCGCCTTCTGCCGGCATACAGCCGACGTCCCACCCCTCCTTTTACCTAGTAACAGCTGGCCGACCTTCGGAGCCGGCCACCGGCATGCCGGCATTGATTGCCGGCGGTCTAGGTATACAACCATATACATAGCCATCTTATGAATTGATCCAAGCTCACCAGGCCGTCAGCCTTCGGCTGCCGGAGCCGTCGCCTCCTGCCGGAGACCCGCCGCTGTGCCGGCGGTCGCCACGATGGTATTATATTTTAGATACTCAATGTGTCTGTCTTGATGCCTTCCACCCTGCTGGACCGGCCTCCGGCGTGTCGTCGGTCTGCCGGCACCCTCCGGTGACGTTAAGGGACATGCACCCCTTCTCATACCTGCCGACAACATGCCGACAGTCAGCATACTGCAGCCAGATGGCTCAGCTACTTCTATATATAGGTATTGTCTTACCATCTAAATCTCTGGCTATGCAGTTTGATTGCACATTACAATATTCCAGCATACTCTGTGTGTCTTAGTGCAGCCGATTGCCGGAACCTATATCTAATAAGGGGTCTCCTATTCCCCTTCTACTCCAGGGATCTGAGTGGTCTCAGTCCCTGATACACCTCGCTGGCAATTTCTGTTAGAGGCTTAGCTTCTACCCACCACGGCTTATCCATATGGATCTCCGTTTTGTGACCTTCGGCCACAAAAGAAATTACCTACTGATAAGGTTACGGTAACCGACTGGACAGGATTCACAAGTATGTGTCTATCTACTTCCTTTCCCGCTCTCTACTCTCAGGCATTATAATACCTTATGAATCGTTTTAATGCTTAAAAAAACTTAGATTAAGTTATTTTAATTTTAGAGTAATGTAAGTCATTCTTATGCCTTCCATGTACTCATGATCTCTTTCTTTTACAGGAGGAGTATATGAAGTGCGAAAGCAACTTTTGCGGAGTGAAGCGCCCGGACTTCTACGGGCACAAGGCGTGCCGGACCCACGCCCCCTGCGCCGCCAAGAAAGGCGACCTGAAATACTGGGACCCGCAGCACTGTACAGTCTGCAAGAGTCGTCTGGTCAAAGCGTTCGACGATCCTCCTTCAGCGGAGGCAAGGGACAACGCTCGAGAGAAGCTACGCAAGTGGGTGCGTGGCTTCCAGAACAACGCCACCGGACCGTATCTCCCCACCGAAGATTTGAGGGCCTTGCTGTTTCCAAAGGCATCTAAAGACTCCATGGTCCCCAGTGATCAGATCCCCACCGTCCAGATCGTGGTGGAACCTGATATCGTCATGGCCCAGTCCATGCATGAGTGCCACTTAGGTTCCGACAACGTGGAACGTATGTCGGAAGTGTCGGAAGGGACGGAGAGGAACCTCATGGGCGAGGAGCTCGACTATGAGGAAGATCATGTGGAATACCCTGATTCGGAGCATGAGGTCGCTCCCACTCCTACTCCCGCATCGACTCCTGCACCGGCCGAGGAACCTGTTCCTTCGACTTCTGCCACCCCGGACCCTCTTCCATCAGGTACTCAGGAGGTCTTCAAGATGCTTGAAGCCCTCATGGAAAGAAAACTTCGTGAGACCCAGGAGCAATTCAGGTCTACCCTAGTAAGTTTTAAACAACCGAAACGGATTTCGGTTAAGGACCTCCCCTCTTGCTCGGATACTAACCCATGGAGATATGCTGAGCATATGCCGATCACAACTGGTAAGATCTTCATCAGTGAGAAGGTCGGCTCGATCTTGTTGGAAGAAGTGGAATTCTTCCCAAATTTCGAGGCTTATCCGGACTGTTACGTCCGGCTCAGGTCCGAACCAGCCTCAAAGGAAGAGACCGAACTGAAGGAAGTAATCATGTTCGATCTCGCTAAGGCCCAGGCTATGCTAGCCAGTGCAGTGAAGAGTAGGGGTTTCACCAACTCCAAGATGCCGGCGCTCAGCAAGAAGCACCCAACCTTCGTTGCGCCGAACGATGCGACCTTCCCCTTTATAGAAAAGGCCTTCACTGCGGTCTTGAAAGCAGTGGAAGAAGGGAAACATTGCCCTGTACTGGAGGAGTGCAGACCCTTCTCCCTTACCGTCCCCCCTGATGATAGACACTGGAAAGACATCCAGTCAACCTTCACGGTGGGGAAGTTAGAGCCTGACGCAGCCAGTCGTCAGTTCAATGAGGACCTCCCAAGGCTAAATGATCACCTCCTTCGTAGGGAACAGGATACGAAGGAGAGGCTTGCCGCATCGCTGTCCCTCCAGGTACAGCTCAAACTTATGGCTTCACTAGGGCTCGCAGAGCCTGTCGTGAATTCGTGTTTGCCAGCGTGACGGTAAAACACGAACCCTGGAGGCTGATTTCCTCCAATATCTGGGGTAAATATCTCTTTCCCTCTTCCCTGGTGAAAGAGATTGTTGACAAGGCCGCCACGGAGAACAGGAACCTTCTCCACAAGTGGGGCATGTGAAAGAAAAGGAAATCCTCTTAGGACGATGGCCCTCAACCTAAGAGGAGGACCCAGAAACCGAAACCCCAGCAACATCAACAGAGACGGCAGTTTCCGGGTTCCGCTACTCCCCAAGTGGCAGCACAGCCACAGCAGACCTTTCAGTTGGTCACCCAGCCGGTGGTGTCACAGTCACCGGTCTTTACCCCTGCATTCGAGCAACATGCTACTACCTTTCGTCCCAGAGGTAGGGGCTCAAGCAGAGGTTCCGGCAGAGATTCGTCTCGCCGCCCCTCCAGAGGCAGAGGAGGAAGGGGAGCTAGCGGCCGAAGTGGCAAACCCTCGGGACACCAGAAGCAATGAAGTGCTTCCGGTGGGAGGAAGACTCCGCCAATTCCAGGATCGTTGGACCTTCGATCCCTGGGCACACAGCATCGTCAAGAAGGGACTAGGCTGGAGCTGGACGCAACCACCCCCAGCCTTCCAGCAACTCTTCCAATAGTCAACCCTCCTCCTGGAAGAATACGTCCTAGAACTCTTGAACAAGAAGGTGATCAGGAGGGTAAAGTCAACCAGGTTCCAAGGGAGACTATTTTGCGTTCCCAAGAAGGACTCCGACAAACTCAGAGTCATTCTAGACTTATCCCCCTCAACAAGTTAGAACAACAAGTTCAAGATGCTGACTCTCCAACAAATAAGGACCCTTCTGCCTCAAGGGGACTACACGGTCTCCATAGACCTGGCGGATGCCTACTGGCACGTTCCAATGAATCATCACGCTTCCTCCTACCTAGGATTTTGACTCCAAAGGAAAAGTTACACCTTCAGGGCCATGCCCTTCGGGCTCAACGTGGCTCCACGGATCTTCACCAAGCTGGCAGACACCATCGTCCAACAGCTCCGCCTTCGCGGCGTCCAAGTGATGGCTTACCTAGACGACTGGCTGGTCTGGGCGACATCGCCCGAAGATTGTGTAAGAGCCTGCAACAAAGTCACCCAGTTCCTAGAATATCTGGGATTCAAGATAAACGCCGAGAAATCTCGCCTCTCTCCAGCTCAGAAGTTCCATTGGTTGGGAATCCATTGGGATCTTCAGTCACACCGCCTTTCCATCCCGCAGAAGAAAAGGAAGGAAATAGCAGGGTCTGTCAGAAGACTGCTGAAATCCAAACGGATCTCAAGACGACAGCAGGAACAAGTTCTAGGCTCTCTACAGTTCGCCTATGTGACAAACCCAGTGCTTCGCGCTCAGCTAAAGGATGCCGCGGGAGTCTGGAGACGTTCCGCATCCATCGCTCGAAGAGACCTCAAGAGACGGCTCCCAAACAGACTTCGCTTACTATTAAAGCCGTGGTCGGAAGCAAAGGTCCATTCCTCTTCAACACCCGCCTCCATCACTCAACATCCACACGAACGCTTCACTGGAGGGGTTGGGGAGGTCACTCCCACCAACGACAGGTTCAGGGAACATGGTCTCCCCTATTCAAGACGTTTCACATCAACATCTTGGAGGCCATGGTGGTTCTTCTCACCCTGAAGAAACTCTCCCCACCTCCCTCGATCCACATCCATCTGACTCTGGACAACTCGGGTGGTAGTCAGATGTCTCAATCGTCAGGGCTCGAGATCGCCCCAGATAAATCAGGTACTTCTTCCAATCTTTCGTCTGGCAGAAAAGAAGAAATGGTACCTGTCTGCAGTTCACCTACAAGGATTCCGCAACGTGACGGTGGACGCTCTATCACGGACAAGCCCAATAGAGTCGGAATGGTCTCTAGACGCAAGATCATTCTCTTTCATCTCTCGCCAAGTCCCGGAACTTCAGATCGATCTCTTCGCAACGAGCGACAACAATCAACTTCCTCGATATGTGGCCCTGTACGAGGACCCCAAGGCAGAAGCAGTGGATGCCATGTCACTGGATTGGAACAGATGGTCCAGAATATACCTGTTCCCTCCCCCCCAACCATCTTCTGAAAGTCCTCTCCAAACTGAGAACCCTCAAAGGGACAGTAGCCCTAGTGGCTCCCAAGTGGCCCCGGAGCAATTGGGTACCCCCTGGTCCTGGAGCTGCAGCCCACGCTGATCCCCCTCCCAGGCCCAGTTCTCTCTCAACAAGTACAGAAGTCGACTGTCTTCGCTTCATCACGGAAAGTCAGGGACCTTCATCTCATGATTTTCTCTCCTGGCCGCAAAGAAAAGGTTTGGGATCTCGAAGAAAAGTCTAGACTTCCTCGAGGAATACAAGACCGAATCCACACGACGGCAATACGAATCTTCCTGGAGAAAGTGGGTCTCGTTCGTCAAAGCAAAAAACCTACGGAAATCAACATTAATTTTTGCATGTCCTTCTTCATTCACCTTCATGGACAAGGCTTAGCGGCCAACACGATTTCCACCTGCAAATCGGCTTTGACTAGACCACTACTGTACGCTTTCCAGATTGATCTGTCCAGCGATATCTCCAATAAACTGCCAAAGGCATGCGCTAGACTACGCCCAGCACCTCCGCCAAAACCTATCTCCTGGTCCCTGGACAAGGTGCTCCATTTTGCCTCTAACCTGGACAACGATTCGTGCCTTCTCAAGGACCTGACTCAAAAAGTTATCTTCCTTTTTGCTCTCGCCTCGGGAGCCTGAGTCAGCGAAATAGTGGCATTGTCAAGAGATGAGGGTCATATCCTGTTCGCAGATACAAGGAGAACTTACCCTCTTCCCTGATCCGACGTTTCTCGCAAAGAATGAATTACCCACCAAGAGATGGGGCCCTTGGAGAATCTGCCCCTGAAGGAAGATGTCTCTCTATGCCCAGTGGAGAGTCTTAAGGTCTATCTTCGAAGAACTTCAGACTTCGGTGGAGGTCAACTCTTCAAAGGAGAAACATCAGGTAGCGACCTGTCACTGAAACAACTAAGAGCGAAAATCACCTACTTCATTCGCAGAGCGGATCCTGACAGTACACCCGCAGGTCATGATCCTAGAAAAGTCGCGTCTTCTCTGAATTTCTTCCAGAGAAGGGATTTCGAAAGCCTCAAGAGCTTCACAGGGTGGAAATCGTTGCGCATTTTCTTCAAGCACTACGCGAAGCAAGTGCACGAAGTTAAACATTTCGTGGTAGCCGCAGGTAGTGTTATGAAACCTGCCGTTTAACTCTGCATAGAACAGCGAGTTACTTGGGACTTTAACTCTACGGGTGCCTGTGTTGACCCTTGTGTGATACATAGTATTTCATGGACACTTAGTGTTTCTAATAGACTGTTCTTATCAAGGTGAAATGTCATAGACTTCACATGAGTGCCACATGCCCTAGGGCATGATGTGTTTTTCTATGAAAAAGACTGACGTTCCTCCGGAACTTGTGTTTCTAAAAGTGAAATTTCTTTCAGATTCAAGATTGAAGTCTTTTATTTTCCATGTACATTATTCTTATTATTGTAAATTAACTTTACACCTTTATTGCAATTGTTATCACTATAATCTGCAACCTATGAAATAAAATGTCTATTTTATTACATGTGTGTCTCTCTCCGCTCCTATTATTATTATGAAATACATGATTGTCATAGTTTCATTTACCCCTTTCTTTTGGAATGAGAAGAATAATATAAATGTACCTGTATTATATACTCACTCATGCTGTGTAATATTCCTACTTGAATACTTACCCTTCGTCCTGCCTTCGAGACCAGATTGATCACTTGTTTATACTTGAGAATATTCCTACCCGAATATTAACCTTCTGTCTTGTCTCCGAGTCCTGCACGAACTCTCCGCAGGGTGAGTAGCCCTTCAATGACCACTTCGGATTTTGGTATAATCCGCCGGGACTTCTCTGCCAGGGGGGGCAGGAAGCTGGATCCCCACGGAACCTCTAGCGAGGACACATTACATACCTCTATTCGGAGCCCCTTGGGACTTACTTAAAAAAGGGGGAAATTTTCCACGATACATTAATTCTCTGGTACACTTCCATCAGGACGTCATGGCTTGAGCCCAAAAAACGGATTTTGAGTGAAGCGAAAATCTATTTTTGGGTGTGATAGCCATTACGTCCTGATGGATGCTCCCGTCTATTCTAGTCCAGCCTTTCAGGCCCCGCCCTGTCCTGCTGTATCATGGAGATTAGCAAGGAGCTGGCCTCAGGATGAGGACGGGACGTGACGTCATTTAGCAATGGCGCCCGTTTGTTTACGTTTCGAGTACCAAAAGCAGCCACGGACGAGTGTAACTGTGGAACGGCTCCCCAGTTATTCTCCACCTTTCCATATCGAAGTGTTAACTCTATATGGGGTGCAGATAGCTATGTGGCGTGTTAATACATACGTCCCCTGTTGATATACGATATCCTAGAGGGAAACCTTTAGGGTACTCGCACCAGAAGTTAGAATTCTGTGATAGCCTGTAGTTTAATTCTCTGGGAATATCCCTGCAGTTAAATATACCCAAGGAAGCTACTGAAGGAACCTTCCATCAGGACGTCATGGCTATCTCACCCAAAAAAAGATTTTTCGCTTTGCTCAAAATCCGTTTATAGTTCACAGAAATGAGAGGTGGCGGCAGGTAAGCGACCTACCGTCAATAGTGAACTGAGGAGGAATGTCTTCCTGTACTGACGACATCGTTGGCGACAGAGGAAACATGGTTCCTTTGCTGGCAACATCGTCGGTGGCAAAACAAGGGCACCCTGAGTTAATTACTATCTGACTCAAAGACGGAGGAGGCAAGAACTCTGCTCTACTCGACGGCAATGAAGAAAGACATATATATATATATATATATATATATTTATAAACATTATATATATATGTATGTATATATATATATATATATATGTCGACGGCAATGAAGAAACACATATATATATATATATATATATATTTATATATACAGATTCATATATATATATATATATATATATTTATATATATATATATATACATCTGTATATATATATATATATATATAAATGCATATATATATATATATATATGTACGTATATACATATATATATATATATAATATGTATATATATATATATATATATATCCGCATATCACTGCTCGCCCTCTTATGTTACAACTACGAATGAATGAAGATTAGATAATCTTCCAATGTTCCATTGATGGATTACGACTGCATTGTATTTTAGACAATTAAATGGTTTGTATAAGAGGTACGTAAGATGAGATTTATATTGTTATCTTCTTACACCTAATCGTTATACATTTCAATTATTAACCACTTCACTGCGGCCCCCATTCGGATCGTGTCCGTCCACCACAACGGCAAGATTTAGGAAAAAATAAGTTAAGGTAAATGTGTTTATATATACTTTGGAAGAAAGAGCATTAAATGCCGAATCCAGTGGTATATAACAAATCTTGTGAAATTAACTGTATGAACTTTTATTTGCGAATAAAGGTCGTAAATTCCGCTGCCAGCCGTAAGAGCATATTATTCAGAGACCGGGGGGGATAAGTAGTGGGAAGGACGGTGTGGAGTCGGATTTTGACGGTAAATTAAAGACACAGCAGACGGCCTCTTTTGGAGGATAATCTGTCAGCTTATAGGTCTACCTCTGAATGAGATCAGTGACAACACTTGGTCTTTGTTCTAAATCTTTCATTCCTTGTATTTGCACTGCTCTAACTTACGAACATAGGACAATAAGTATTTGATTACTCTTCACGTAGTTGTAAAAGATTTATAAGATTTGATTTCTTAAAAATATTAATTACTTACCTTCAACTCGTTTTTTTAATGAGTATAATAGTTTTCCCTTTATTACAAAGCATATTATAATAATGTTACAAATATTATATATGGTACCCTGTAATAGACACATTGACTAGGATAAGTAGATATTTGGATTTGCCTACTTGCATTTTTATCAGACCACTAATTGTTGTAGCAGATGGTTGTTATATATTCTTTCATAGTTACATAAAAATAATTTCAGAGAAGAATGCTCTCTTATATGCATACTATAATTATCAGTCTTACAAAAGTTTTACTCTTACAAATGATCATAATTATATGCACAAATTAACATAGATACTTATTTGTGTGATATAGAGAGAAAATTATTATAATTGGACGAGAGAGATATTTGATTACTTCCAGCGTATCATTTCAAGATAACCAGGATAAGTAAAAAAGCATAATATTCTGTATTTACATTTTTATTACTTGACAAAGTTATCAATACTAAAAAAAAAAAACGAAAATAAGATATTCAAAATAAAATATATTTATCCTTAGCTACAAACAGAATTAGAAAACCTTTACAGTATGGTATATTTTAAAACATGGCTAATTATTCTGTATTTACATTTTTATTACTTGACAAGATTATGAATACTAAAAAAAACTGAAAATAAGATATCTAAAATAAAATACATTTATCCTTGGCTACAAACAAAATTAGAAAACCTTTACAGTATGGTATATTTTAAAGCATGGCTCAATGCAAAGAGGAACATCACATGCAGAACACTGATAATATGTTCTCTGCGATTTCCTTTCTTTCTTAGTACTATGGGAGCAAACGTGACATCGTTTTCGAGGCTTGGGGTTTTTTTCCGAGGGGGCAAATGACGCTGGGAAATGTTTGCCAGTGCATCCGGTCAAGCGCGTTAGATTATCACCAATCACTCCTACTTCCCTCGCTCTTACTACTGCTCCTTGATATCTATATATTAATTGCCTTATTACCTGTTTTATGAAATAGTTAAATGGGGGCTTGTTCCCAGTTTTTACCTGGTACGTCGTATATGCATTGAGAAGGCACATATCTATTAAATGAAAAAATAACTTCTTATACCACTTAGAGCTTTTTCTCATACACTCATTGGTGCTCATATACATATCACTTTTATGAACTAAACGCATTTTTACATTATATTCTACTTACAGCAAGTGATTTTTGTACCTTTTCACCGGTGAAATGATCGAGCTTATCTGTTTGAACCATGTTTCCTTTATGCACAGAAGAAAGAATATGAACTTCTCGCTTATGATGCCACTTCAAGCATAAGAGATTATTGCAAGATTTGCTCATTATTTCACCTTTTTTTAGCACTGGAAACTTGGGCATTTGTTTTCGCCTTGTTATCACAGTCCCACAGGCCCCGGTGCTGTTTTCATGTAAAAATGAAAATAATGTTGGACTCGTATACCAATTATCACAGTACAATATATGATTTGCTCCTAAATAATCTTTCAATAGCGATTTCACTACGCTTCCACTGACTTTGAGATTTTTATCGATTTCAATTTCAGTTTCTTCACCCGTATATATGATAAAATCTAAAATATATCCCGTCTCGACATCAGCTAACACGAATAACTTTATTCCAAATCTGTGCCTTTTACTGGGAATGTACTGACGGAATCCCAATCTTCCTTTCCACAGTATAAGTGACTCATCAATGAACAGATCTTGGAATGGGTACAGGTTTGTCTTGAACTTTTTCTTTATCATCTCAACGATATTTTGATTTTTTGTAATCTATTCCGTCTTGGTAAAGAATTATCAGAAAAATGTAACACTGTAATAAATTGAGAAATCGGTCACGAGAAATTAATTTTCCAAATATTTTTGTCGCAAATGCTT
>NC_090746.1:44094234-44111734 GCF_036898095.1 Palaemon carinicauda | reverse complement strand
GAGGATATAATACGAAGGTAACAGAGTCAGCAGAGAAGAAAGTATGGATCAGTTGGGGTTGGGGAAAAGGGTCGCTTATGGTAAATCTTTGAAAAAGTCTATAAAGCTGAGCCCTAAAAAGGGTTAAAGTATGATAATGAGTAGGTCCGGGACAGCGGCTCCTCAACATAGAGATCTCTGCATTAATAATATCTGTTAACTTTATACAACTGTGATTATGATTAACAATTGATTTTGAGAAACGTATTTGGTCTATTTCTTCTTCAATTGCAAAAGATTTTCGATGATTAATCTAACAGACAAAAATTTAAAAAACCTTTCGTTCTACCTTGTTTCAAGTATTGTTCGCCTAGCTGGTCTTCATCTGCTGACTCTCATCTTAATACGTTGGACAAAATTCTGGTCCATCAAATTCTTATTCCTGATATTGATAGTAATCTATAGTATCTTCGTTGTTAGTTTGTTATGAATGTTAAATAAAATATTTCATAATTCTGAGTAACAAAATCTCCTGGAGGAAGAGGAGAAAAGATGAATCACTGTTTAGATTTATTTAAAGATATAATACATATTTGCATGTCAACATCCACAGAAGGCAGTACTACTATGTATAAAGGGAAACAGAAGTACAGACTACCATATGACTCCACTTTAGTTGTTGGAAGCAGAGGTTTGGTTGTAAATATTCCCAAACAGGAAATCATTCTTTAACCGGTTGTTAAAATAAGAATTATGACGTGACCATTAGCTTTCTTTTCTCTCTCTATAGCAATATTTTCTCTCATATAATATATATATATATATGTGTGTGTGTGTGTGTGTGTGTGTGTATGCGTGTATGTGTGTGTATATATATATATATATATGTATATATATATATATATATATATACATATATATATATATATATATATAAGAATTTATTTTCAGAGAAGGACCTGATATCATACAACAATAAAAGACATCCTTATACATGAATTCATATACAGAAAGTATTTAAGAATGTTTATAACTTGACTGTGGCAGTCAAGTTAAAAACATTCCTAAATACTCTCTGTATATGAATTTATGTATAAGATGTCTTTTATTGTTGTATGATATCAGGTCCTTCTCTGAAACAAATTCTTAATATATATAATATATAATATATATATAAATATATATATATATATATATATATTTAAATATATATTTAAATATATTATATATATATATATATTTATTTATTTATCTGATGTATATATCTATATATATATATATTATATTATATAATATATATAATATTGTATATGTATATGTATATATATATATATTATATATATTGTATATGTATATGTATATATATATATATATATATGTGTGTGTGTGTGTGTGTGTGTTTATTTTCGGAATATTGTTTTCATGGGTTGAAATATCATTAAATATTCTAAGGGTTGGTAGTTTATATGAAACTTTCTCGGTGAAATAAATGAATTCACTAGTTGGTTTACACGTTTTTGTTTCCTTACTGGACTGTTGAAATTTCATAAAAAGTGAATTTGCTAATCATTATTTTTTACGCCAACAGGAAAAATATAAAATAAAAATCTTTTAATATTATGAATAAATTCATAGAGTATTGTTATTTGGTATTGGATAAAAGGACGTTTTTAAAGTTTAGATAAAGATTTATAAGGAAACCGCTTAATGACAAAAACTGCCAGTAGCATACATACATACATATACCAAAGGCACTTCCCCCAACTTTGGGGGGGAGCCGACAACAACAAGAAACAAAACAAAAAAAAGGGGACCTCTACTCTCTACGTTCCTCCAGCCTAACCAGGGACTCAGCAGAGTTCAGCTGGTACTGCTAGGGTGCCACAGCCCAACCTCCCACATTTCCACCACAGATGAAGCTTCATACTGCTGAGTCCCCTACTGCTGCTACCTCCGCGGTCATCTAAGGCACCGGAGGAAGCAGCAGGGCCTACCGGAACTGCGTCACAATCGCTCGCCATTCATTCCTATTTCTAGCACGCTCTCTTGCCTCTCTCACATCTATCCTCCTATCACCCAGAGCTTTCTTCACACCATCCATCCACCCAAACCTTGGCCTTCCTCTTGTACTTCTCCCATCAACTCTTGCATTCATCACCTTCTTTAGCAGACAGCCATTTTCCATTCTCTCAACATGGCCAAACCACCTCAACACATTCATATCCACTCTAGCCGCTAACTCATTTCTTACACCCGTTCTCACCCTCACCACTTCGTTCCTAACCCTATCTACTCGAGATACACCAGCCATACTCCTCAGACACTTCATCTCAAACACATTCAATTTCTGTCTCTCCATCACTTTCATTCCCCACAACTCCGATCCATACATCACAGTTGGTACAATCACTTTCTCATATAGAACTCTTTTTACATCCATGCCCAACCCTCTATTTTTTACTACTCCCTTAACTGCCCCCAACACTTTGCAACCTTCATTCACTCTCTGACGTACATCTGCTTCCACTTCACCATTTGCTGCAACAACAGACCCCAAGTACTTAAACTGACCCACCTCCTCAAGTAACTCTCCATTCAACATGACATTCAACCTTGCACCACCTTCCCTTCTCGTACATCTCATAACCTTACTCTTACCCACATTAACTCTCAACTTCCTTCTCTCACACACCCTTCCAAATTCTGTCACTAGTCGGTCAAGCTTCTCTTCTGTGTCTGCTACCAGTACAGTATCATCCGCAAACAACAACTGATTTACCTCCCATTCATGATCATTCTCGCCTACCAGTTTTAATCCTCGTCCAAGCGCTTGAGCATTCACCTCTCTCACCACTCCATCAACATACAAGTTAAACAACCACGGCGACATCACACATCCCTGTCTCAGCCCCACTCTCACCGGAAACCAATCGCTCACTTCATTTCCTATTCTAACACATGCTTTACTACCTTCGTAGAAACTTTTCACTGCTTGCAACAACCTTCCACCAACTCCATATAACCTCATCACATTCCACATTGCTTCCCTATCAACTCTATCATATGCTTTCTCCAGATCCATAAACGCAACATACACCTCCTTACCTTTTGCTAAATATTTCTCGCATATCTGCCTAACTGTAAAAATCTGATTCATACAACCCCTACCTCTTCTAAAACCACCCTGTACTTCCAAGATTGCATTCTCTGTTTTATCCTTAATCCTATTAATCAGTACTCTACCATACACTTTTCCAACTACACTCAACAAACTAATACCTCTTGAATTACAACACTCATGCACATCTCCCTTACCCTTATATAGTGGTACAATACATGCACAGACCCAATCTACTGGTACCATTGACAACACAAAACACACATTAAACAAATCTCACCAACCATTCAAGTACAGTCACACCCCCTTCCTTCAACATCTCAGCTTTCACACCATCCATACCAGATGCTTTTCCTACTCTCGTTTCATCTAGTGCTCTCCTCACTTCCTCTATTGTAATCTCTCTCTCATTCTCATCTCCCATCACTGGCACCTCAACACCTGGAACAGCAATTATATCTGCCTCCCTATCATCCTCAACATTCAGCAAACTTTCAAAATATTCCGCCCACCTTTTCCTTGCCTCCTCTCCTTTTAACAACCTTCCATTTCCATCTTTCACTGTCTCTTCAATTCTTGCGCCGGCCTTCCTTACTCTCTTCACTTCTTTCCAAAACTTCTTCTTATTCTCTTCATATGACTGACCCAGTCCCTGACCCCACCTCAGGTCAGCTGCCCTATTTGCCAGTAGCAATACCGGAAAAGTGCACCCCAAGATTCCGAATCTCTCAGTCTAGCAACTGATCGAATTCTTTGACGTCACTGCTATTCAGAAAAGAGAGAGAGAGAGAGAGAGAGAGAGAGAGAGAGAGAGAGAGAGAGAAGCAGGGGAATGGGTCAGGGTTTCGAGCCTTTGCAAAATAAGAATGAGAATAAAGGTCAAGGGAAAACAAAAGTTATAAAGAGTCCTGACTCAGAAATGCATGAACTTTATTTGATTGGAAAAAAGGAAGTTTGATGTTTGTCACATGGGAATAGAAGCTAAAATGGCTCAACTAAGATCATAAGAAATACTTCCATATCATTCAGAGAGAGAGAGAGAGAGAGAGAGAGAGAGAGAGAGAGAGAGAGAGAGACTATAAATATAACATGTAAATTCCTTAGTTGAATACACAATAAGTTAGAAAAAATAATGATTTTTTTTTTTCAGTTTTTATTTTTATTTTCATGTAAACTGAAAAGTTTTTTTATACCCTGTCTGAAAGATACCCCTGATATAACAAGGTCAGCCTTATTTAAATTCATTCTAATAATCTAAATCTACCAATATCACGTAATCAAAATGTGTACTTAGAATACAAAAAAGTAATTAAAACTGCAATTTTAGTACATCTACGTGAGTTAAAACAAAAGAAATGTTTCATGTATTCATATATTTTAAATACACTGGAATAAAAGCAAGTATCTTTCATAAACATTATAGCAATACAAGCAGTTTTAGATACATGAAACATTACAACCATTGTGAATATACTATACAAAGTTCATTCTACCTTCCCTTAATTCTCTAGAAGATGCTGCTAGCATTAGCATGTTAATTTGAGAGTATTCTGGTCTAAGGCAAAAGGGAGAAAGTTTCTTTGGATGAGCCACAACTGGATTTGTTGAAAAAGAAACAATGAAGTTCTGAAAAAAAGTATGTTAACGGAGGAAGAAAGTCATATTATCAATTGAGAGACGATGTGAAACGTACAACACCGTCTTGCATACAAAAAAATCGGAAACTACAGTATATCTGAGCTTCGACTTCAAAGTATTAACACAAAGGCAAGGCTTACAGATCACAGATGTTGCCTTGCGACCAAATCTATGGAGAACATAAAAATATTTCCCCTACCTGCCATCGCTTTTCATTAAGATTATTCGAGTTAATGAAGTATTGAAAACACCAAGACATCTATCTCTATCAGAGGTCGATAGCAAGTTTGACGGAAATCCTTCCAAATGAGTAGGAGTGCTATGAAAAGGTAAATGGGACAAATACATAAACAGATAAGGCATATATACAAGCAATTTTGCTCCATGCATATCTGTCTGATCAGCTATATCTGTTACTAGTTTGATTGAAATTCTTGAGCTGTGAAAGAGGTGCGATACCTTCGTTGGTAAAAGAGACAGGAATATAGACAGATGGTCTATCTTATTCATAATCATCTGTGTACAACATTCAACCTTTGTATCATGTCTGACTGGACTACTTCACTGTGTAGGTGTTACAATTGCAAGGTAAATGTGACAGACATAGTTATGGAAAGATAAATAAAAGATCTCAATCTACGAATATCCTTGCATAATGACATGATCTTTACAAAGTTTTACAAGAATCCTTTCACATACATTAGGAGTTACTATGACAGGAATGAGGCAGGCACTCCAGGGAAGACAGACTGGAGGAGCTTCCAGCATAACATCTCTGCATAATTATCTAAATGACATCCTCACAAACATGCAGACAGTGAAAGACAACAATTTCTTTATACACGTGTATATAACGGTAATAGTAGTTTTAACCAAAATCGTCTGAAAGTCTTTATATTTTGTTAGAAAGACTAGATAACGATACAGAACACTGATATACTCGCAGATAATCTCCCTACATGTACAGCATGCGTAATAATCTACCTTTAAAGCCAGATTACTGAGAGGCAGTAGGTTGGCCAGGGCATCAGCCACCCGTTGAGATACTACCGCTAGAGAGTTAGTGGGTCCTTTGACTGGCCAGACACTATTATATTGTATCATTCTCTCTGGTTAGGGCTCATTTTCCCCTTGTCTATACATACATCGAATAGTTTGGCCTATTCTTTACATATTCTCATCTGTCCTCACACACCTGACAACACCGAGATTACCGAACAATTAATCTCTCAAGTGGTTAACTACTGCACTGTAATTGTTCATTGGCTACTTTCCTCTTGCTAAGGGTAGGAGAGACACTTTAGCTATGGAGAAGGGCACTCCAAAATCAATCCTTTTTCTCAAGTCTTGGGTAGTGTCATAACCTCTGTACTACGGTGTTCATGTGTCATGGAGTAAAGTTCTCTTGCTTAAGGGTACACTCGGGCACACTATTCTACATTATTCCTCTTCCATTTATTGTGTTAGCTTTTTATGGTATATATATGAAATATTTATCACAATGTTCTTACTGTTCTTAAAATATTTTATTCTACATGTCAACTACTTCTCTTCTTTCTATTCCTCACTGGGCTACTTTCCTTGTTGGAGCCCCTGGGCTTATAGTATCGTGCTTTCCCAACTAGGATTGTAGCTTATCAAGTATAATGATAATAATGATAATAATTCCTTTAATAACGTAAAAGTTTCCAGGAGAGGGTGGATCAGGCTCAAACTATCAATCTTCCTTAAGGCACATCTTTGCATGAGGGTCGACCTAAGAACCATGTATGAATAGTTATGATAACTGTCGTGGTAGACTTAATACTTTTAAAAGGAGATGTTTGAAAGATAAAAATATCTATTCCCAGTGTGAGCAGCGAGGTGAGACGAGATTCAACTGTGGCCCTGTTAGGGCAATCCTGTCATCTTTATTTTCATCAGCATTTTGGAAGTAAACCAAGCCTTGCTGAGAGTGCCTGCCGTGATAAGGAAATTGTCCTGTTTGACCAAGATGTCATCGTCTTAAGTAGTGGAATCAGCATATTTTGAGAAACTGAGCCTGTGGAAAATCTTTGTTTAGGATATTTGTCATCATGGAAGGACACGTGCTGCCCCTTTGTTACGACTTAACACGTGGTCTGGATTGCATCAGAAATTTTTTCTAGAAGCTTCCATGGCGGGATCGAAGTGGGCATTTTTGAGGAAGCCAAAAGATGCAGAATTGTTGAAAAGAACGCCTTCTATGGAAATGACCACTGGCCACTGTACTTAACTCTGCCCATACATGGGTATATAAACTTCAAGAAGAGATTATCCAAGAGAGATATGACAGGACATACGACAAGAGAGGAACTATGACTGAAGCAGATAAGATCCAAATCCTAGCGAGATAAGAAACAGAGAAGACCAGAAGTCTGATAGAGCCAGATTCTAACCTTCTTTTCAGAAAACAAGAGCCTATCTCCAAAAGATCCTGCTATGGTTGAGAAGAAGAGACAAATTGAAGCAGCCAGCCCTGCCTGCTCATGACAAGAAGTAGCCAACACTGCCTACAGCCTGCCTTAATTCAACACTATCATCAAATTCTTGGAAGAAGACCTCCGATGTCCCTTCTTGATGCCACCCCTTTTGTGATGTCTTCAAATTCGATCATCGTGCCATCTTCATCTGAACATTAGCCGCCCTTCTGCAACATTCTCAAGCCTTACTTCAACAGTATCATCGAATTCTTAGAAAACCTCTGATGTCCCTTGATGCTACCATTTTTGTGACGTCTTCGAATCCGGTCATCGTGCCAGTTTCATCTGAACTTCAGCTGCCCTTCTGCAACGTTCTCAAGCCTGAAGTCTCCATACCAGTTTCGTCTCAGCAGCTACAGAAAACTATTCCTTAAGTATTTCTACCTTACTGACTGTTCCCCTTTTTCTGTTGGTGTTTTGATTGGTTTGGTTTGTCAGTTAAAGTAATCGAAGAAGTAACATTTCTTTTTTTTTTTGAAAGCTTGTGAATAAACGTGTTGTGTTTTTTTGTGTGGTTCTTTTTATATTCATTTCCCAGATTTCAATCGATGTTGTTGATATTTATTTTGCATATTAAAAGAACCTGTAATGATTTTAAGATCGTAACACTGACCAGGTAAGAATGACAGACTTCGGACCAAGAGGGGTTTCTCACCGGATTTTGTACACCCTCTTACAGGGTTGGAGAAGAAATATTTGCTACCTGTGGCCATCCGAACGTGAGTCCGAGATGCCACATACTCAGTTTGTTGTAGTATGTCCTTTACGTGGTTGTAACCGGGGTTTTACACCAAATTTTATACAGCTTCGTACAGTCTCCGACGGGAAATCTTGGATGTATGTGGCCATCTGAACTGTAGTCTGATATGCGACATATTCAGTCTAATGTTGTATGTAGTTTTACGTGGTGGTAACTGGGGTTCCACGCTAGATTTTGTACAACCTTGTACATGCTCGAATGGGAAATTTTGGTTGTCCGCGGCCATCTGAACCAGAGTCCGAGATAATGCGTATTCAGTCAGATGTTGTATGTGATTTTACGTGGTGGTAACCGGGATTTATCACCAGATTTTGTACAACTTCGTACATTCTCGGACGAGAAATTTTAATTGTCTACTGCCATCCGAACCGAAGTCTGAGATGCGACGTATTTATTCTGATGTTGTATGGGGTGCTACCGGTCTTTCTGTGGCTATCCAAAGATAATTTCAGAAAAATTAAACATCTTTAATTTTTGGTTGCAGACTGGCTTGCACAGTCCAGTATATAGTTAGTCCGAAATTGTGCGTAATCAGTCCGGAATTGTATGTATTCAAGTACAAGATCATTGCGTAATCACCCCGAACTCGTCCAAAGTTGTATGCAGTTGATTTAATTTATCTCAAGGATCAACATCCTTCTTGAAGGAGTTCGAGGAAGCCATGGAATATGATCCTGATGAGACACAGGACCCCATCAAGGAGTATATTTCTAGATATAAAGGACTTCAAATTGATTTCCACATGTTATATTATTATTACTGTAAATATTTTACATTTTAACTTATAGTATTTCTCATATTTTCCATAAATCATAATGATTGTGGCATCATTGCAGTATTGCAATAAACCTTTGTGATGTGTAGAGGGTCAAATGTATGCACATTGTAGATATTCATCCATCATGCACTGGATCAAATTTGGTGTGTAGGGTGCATGATTTTTTTCTAAAGAAAAATAAAAAAAAACATACTAAAAAAAAAAAAGACCCAGTACGTATTTAGTGCGCCACTGGTACGCCAACTCTCCACCTCCCTGCGAACGGTTCTGCAGTGAAACAGTCGTCAATCACTCAGATATTTTGCAATTTTCTCTTTTTCTAATTTTTTTTTACAAACAGCCACGTACTGACAACTCCAGCTATACGGCAGTGCAAGGTCGCTCCCCCATCCTGTGTGAGGATCCCATAATTGACCGATTCTTTTTCTTTCTTGTCAATGATGGATAGTCTAACAGTACGTTTAAACCAATATAATTGAATCTGGCATGGTCACTGTGTCCAGATAACCATGAACATGCATTCATAAAAAGTGAACGATACATATATAAGGGTGGGTGAAAGGAAACAGAATGTATGAAAATCATTGAAATAAGAAATTTTACACTTCAACATATATTACATCACAAAATTTTAACAATGATTATGTTGATAGGCAATATTTCAGACAAGCGTATCTTGAATTATAGGAGAGTTCATTTAACAATAGAATTGCCGCAATTTTAGTATCAATGAAATTAAGTAAAAAGGAAAATCCATAAATATGGTTACCATGCAAACATGAAACACCAGTGGAATATAACTAATGATCAAAAAAAAAAAAAAAAAAAAAAAAACCAGCCTTTGGCCCCCTTAAGAACTTGAACTTATTCACATATCAGGTGCAGAGAATAATGCAAACAGTATGAGGATGTCAAGATAAAGAAGTAGGAGTTTTCCAAATTATACCATAGGTAATGTAGTATTATCGTTAATCTTCTATTACACTATTAGTTGATGGCACTATGTAAGATTTTTCATGCTTTCCCAGTATTTGGGCTCATATTTGTAACCAAGGCTATTTTAATCCTTGAGACTCCATTTTTTCAGTCACCCGTATGGTAGCCTTCTTGAAATTAAAGATAGATGCCTTCGGAACACATTTGTTTATTTAAGGTAATAAATGATGAGTCAAAATATATGCAGTTAAAGTTGAAGAGTAGAATTAAGTTGGTTTCAGCTATGGAAAATGCTTTTATGCATGACTTTTGGTCTGCAGTATTTAATATCAAAGATTTTTACTGAAAAATACAGCACACTTAAGGGGAAGTGTGCTTTTGATATCAGGTATCCAGCTGTAAGTTGAAGCAAAGTACATTCAAAGCATTACTTTAAAAGCATTGACATGCATATTCTCATTGAATCTGGAGCCTTAATTAAGTCATCTGTTTCATCATTTGAATCGAATTAGTCTTCTTCAGAGCTCTGAAGTGGAAGGAAACATTTCACAACTGTCTCTTCCTTTCAGTTGCACACAAGTCAGCACATGTCAAGTTGTTTTCCTTACAAGAAATTTTATAAGTACAACAGCTGATACCCCACCTAAACTTTACTAGCTGATAGATGATAGGGCAGCAGGTATTACAGATAATTTCGTTATGAGTTAGCCGTTAGCCATTTGACACTAGCTGTAATTACATGGGTCCAACTGCTTGCATTTGAATATTAGTGATCCATTCAAATTCCCAATGTAGGCATTAGTGGTAGCAAATTCATAGGTGGAGATCACTTCTTCAAGATCTATTTGACGATTTGACTTGTAAAGGATGAGCATTCAGCTAAAAAGAGACCTTGTGGAGTTCATTTGAACTCCTCCTTTAAAATCTTAAAGCATTGCAGGTTTGCATGCATCTTTCTAGTTCAGAGACTAATGTTTCTTCATTATACTTTACAAATTGGTAGACCATCAAACCTTTTCTTTAACAAAACATTCCATTCTTTGTTGTCCTCTACTTTCCATGATTAATATGTCCTCTCGAATAATTTAAAGGATAATTTTTCTTGTTAAAATAGTGTAGAGCCTTGCTAAAGTGTCTGTACATGGATTGCTTTTGTCTAGCACACTCATCAACCTCTGTACACATTTTTGTCTGTGGCCAAACATTGCTGGTGTCAAATAGTGATGGTGAGCACTGGGCAAGTGTGTCAGACTAAGCATTTCTTTAGCTTGTGATGGTAAACGCCCAACTTCTGAAGTAGCCAGGCTAAATTTCAGAAGTGTTATAGGCTGGTTTATGATTCCCTTCAAGTGACCTTATCCTTTTAGGATTTTGTTTGCAAACTCTTGCCTGTGATTAATAACAACACCAGCAAAAGGTATTTGATTAGTTTTCAAAGCAAAGCTTCCAGCTAGCAGCCTTTCCCACATGATTTCATCAGAAGTTTTGGTGTTATCCACCCTGGCTGGGTATTCTGTATACTGTGAAGTTCTGTGTATAATGCAGCCTGATAAAAGATTCTTCAGTGATACTAAGTATAAATAAAACTTTGGCTCCTCTAATGAGCAGATGAACTTCAGCAAAGCTATAACTTTTCTGCATACACATCATTGCCCACTGGTATAGTGGCAAATTCCTTTGAGTCAACCAGCTGCTTCTTTAGGTCTGGTTGCCCAACTACCATCATAAGTTTTTTATAAGTTTTCTGGTCCTTTTTTTTTTTTTTTTTTTTTCTCACAAATTTCAAATAGTTCTGACAAATTTCAGATAAGGCGGTATAAACAAGTTATTGTTCCTGCAAAAAAGCTGAAAAACACAGAGGAAATTTTTTTGAGTTATCTCATAAGTCTATGCAGCACGGCTGTAATGATTTCCATTAAATACCTAAGCAGCTGTTCTGTTACTGTACAAATCCCTGCTCTATGCTTCATCGAGACCTCTGCATCTTACAGTTTAGCATAAGCATCTCAGAGCAGATAGTACAATGCGAAATTCATTTGGACATAGCCTCCACTTTCCAGCATAGTTTCCAGTGAAGTACAACAACTTGAAAGCCCTTTGTACAAATCGATGTCCAAAATCACAAGTACTTATTAGGTGGGTTGGTGCATGTTATCTTGTTAAGCAAGTGAAACTTCCAAAGCTGTAACAAGCGTCTTCCATTTATGAGCTGAGTCATTGATTAATGGAAGACTGTGATTTTGACCCAGTAAATTATCATCATGGCTCTCAGCTGAATGCACTAAGGAATTGTATACAGACCATGTAGGAATACTCTGCATGCTAGATGCATCTGATTCGTGAACTTATCTGGCCAACAGCCAACCAATGTC
Source organism: Palaemon carinicauda (assembly GCF_036898095.1). NCBI lineage: Eukaryota > Metazoa > Arthropoda > Malacostraca > Decapoda > Palaemonidae > Palaemon > Palaemon carinicauda. The sequence goes on along the minus strand of NC_090746.1, from coordinate 44,099,652 downwards.
TTTCTGAGTGGCCTTTGTTAGTTGATCCCTGTAATGGCCCGCTTAAAATTTTCATATTTTGAACTCTTGGTTAGTTATGACCTTCCATTGACCTATAATTGTTTTTTGGTACCTATTTTCATCTCTAGTCATGTAAGCACAATTGAGATACCAGCTAGTAGCAGGTGGAATGCTACAAAGATATCCACTGTAGATCTAAGATGTGTACATCTATGGGTCTTTTAGTGGCAGGTAAAAATTTTAAATTACTATATTCTACCCATTAATGACAAGCGTTCAGCAATGTTTTGTATCAAGCACATTTAAAGTTCACATGTTTTGAGTTAACTAATTGCTCTTTTGTGTTTTCTTGGTAAAATATGCAAAGTTCATATTCTGCATATTTACTTTTGGCTGGGAGCTCCTCTTCAGATGCTATCTAATATTAATCCAGACATATTCACTTCTATATCTGTAACTGAAAGAAAGCAAATCAAGACAATATTCCACATCCAAACCAACAACAACACACAAGCATCTATATTGAATATAATTTTTGGAAGAACACAGTTAAACTTAGTGTTTGCCTTTGACGAAACGTTATTTTTGGCTGCGTATAAGTCAAAACATAAGTTCTGCGAGTTATCCATAAAAATAAAGTTTGTCAGGGATTTCTGCATCCAAATTATGTACGTTTTGATCCATCATACTTCTTATTATGGCAATTACGTTCAAAGTTATTGAAAAACCGGCAATTTTTGGGTGCCCATCGTCAAAGCCAAGATGCCCAACATATAAGCGATAGAAAAAAAAATGAAACCAAATTAGGTTTTGTTCCCTGGATTATAAGGATAAGAAAAACAAATATTTCTAAAAATGTACCCCAAAGTTACTATGTATTACACAATGCCATACACTATACTGTATAGGATGAAGCCATCATAAATAGGAAAAGTGTCTTGGCAAGCAAATAACAACTAGTTTCCTGCAAAAACTGTACTATCTTGGTTAAGCAATGTAATTAAATGTCTTTGAAACTTCATTTAAAATGCTTACAATCACTAATTTAAAAAGGGGTTTGGTGGCCTAATGGAAACGTCCCTGCCAGACTCGTGTTCAAGAACCGTTCAAGCTTGATAGTTTCTTGTAGTGTTTGCAACCTAATCATCTTTGTGAGCTAAGAATGGAGGGCTTGGGGGAGCCTCTAAGTCTACCTGCTGAGTCATCAGCAACCATTGCCCGGCCCTCCCTACTCCTAGCTTGGGTAGAGAGTGGGATTGGTTGCTGAGATCACATATATATATATATATATATATATATATATATATATATATATATATATATATATATATATATATACATATATATATATATATATATATATATATATATATATATATATATATAAATATATATATACAGTATATATATATATATATATATATATATATATATATATATATATATATATATATATATATATATATATATATATATATGGTCAGTCTCTAGAGCATTATCCTGCTAGGGCGTGGTTACTGTCCCTTGCCTCTGTCATTCATGAGCGGCATTTTGAACCTTTAAAATTAATCCAGTAATTCTTTCAGCTTCTCCTTGAACGTAAATCTGATAAAGAAATACAATTATATCATCATTCCAGTAAACATCGAGTATTTCACAGCTCTATGTATGATATAACGATTGGAGAATACTCCCATATGAGCGTTGGTCTATAGTTGACCGATATACGTCTTAATGAGTCATCGAACATGAGCAGCGACAATATTGAAATCCTTTCGATGATAAATTCCTCCCCTTCAGACCTTCCCCTCTCTTTCATGTGCAAAAGATCAATAAGAGGGAATATTCCTCATCTCCCCCACGACTTTATTTGAACCTACGGAGACCCAACCTATCCTAGCGGTACAGGCCTGGGGATCTACGACGATGAGGACTGAGAGGGGGGAAACGCACATGGAACAAGGGTTGAGGACCAGGGAGAGGGAAACATCCAGTCCATTGTGTTCGTCTTTCGAGAGGCACCTGCTTATAAACAATTGTCTCAACACAGGTGACGAGGACGTGGTAGAAGGCTAAAAGACCTAACAATATCTGTTTATTGGGTAGGATTTTCCACCTTCCAGTCTTCTCTTAAAACATGGTATTGATTCATAAAGAACATGCACTCCCTGGCCTCTCCTTTATCAAAGAAGGAGAAAAGACACCAGAGGCCAGCTGAATAGGATTTCTTCTTGTTTTTTTTTTTTCTTGTTTTTTTTTTTTTTTATCCTGAAGAAAGAGGTTCTTTGCGAACGAAAAAAAAAGCAGAGAAGAAAAAGTGATGGGATTCAGAAGTTTACAAAGTAATGATACAAAGTCTTATTTAGAACGTGTTTGCATATTTTGGTTTATAATAAAAACGAAAAAAAATCAACGGTGATTTTCTTGGGCTTTACAGACATGAAAGTTGACTCCCCATTCAATTGTTAATTAAACACTCAATAAATTTCTTTTCAAATATACATCCTTACAGATATTACATGTGCTGTCTATATATTAAAGAGAAAAAAAAAATCAAGAAACTGTTAGTGAAGTTTTCAAGAAGCAATGACCTTTGATATTTGTAATTTGTAAAACTCGTGTTATTTCATCAACGCCTATTTTACGCAATATGCTAAAATTACTTTTCAAAGATTACAACCGGTCACCTCAAGAGGTTTAAAAGTAAAACACTTAGATCACATATAGAATATAAAATTAAAGGACTTTGTACTGTATGCTTTGTTCGCTACAGAAAGAGACTGAGGTAAAAAGCTTATACTAGGGTGAAAATAATCATAATACTCGCGAGGCTTTTGTTATTACTGGTCTCACTACCTGGTCAATCTTAAGTCTACTTTATTGCGTTCATGAAGGACATCCTTCCTCAGTTCAAGTCGACTCATAGAACCTTATTCCCATATTGAAATGATTTGTAAAGATAATTAGCGCTGTGAATTACCCTTTGGCTTTCCCGCAAAAAAAACTAAAATTAAGAAAATAGAATGAACAAATTGGTATAATTATGAAGTTTCAGAGAATAAATATAAAAAAAAAAAAAAAAATTCTTTGTATGTTATTTCCCGGTATGAGTAAAAAGGTATAATCTCGAGGTTTCTTTATCAAGATGCTCTAAGGAATCAGAAAGGTTGATATTCAACCATAAAATTAAAAACTTACAATAGACCTGATATTCTTTTTTGAGAAATATCTCACATGGCAAATACCCCACAGTATTATAACAATTACAGAGTATACCTTTTAGGACTTCATATTGAGTTCAATACACCTTTCTAGAAGTTTAACAGAATAGTATAGTTTAAAGCTCAAAGTTAATACGTAAAAGAATATGAATTTTAATTATAGACAAAAAAGAAATCTCTCTCTCTCTCTCTCTCTCTCTCTCTCTCTCTCTCTCTAGAGAAATTAATGTAAGCCTGTTTCTCCTGGCACGGCATCCATAAAAATTGAGAAAAATGTCACTTTTGTATATTGAAGCAGCATGTTGAAGCCTGATGCCCAGAGTGGTACTCAATACTATCTTTTATACAGGGTCTTACTTACTTCTCAGGCATTAAAGCCTTTCTTATACAATGTAATTTCCACACCGTCTATCCAACACCCCCTAAACTTCCCTTTCCCCCTACTTCAAAACTGCACCGAACGTGTTTCATACACGCTCATGTACTGGAACGGTTTTGATATATTATCCATCACTCGCCATTCCTTGCACTATTAATAGGCCAAACTATGTTATTATGTTAGTTCATGCCTTATCATGTTGAGTTTTTGTGACGTTCATCCTTGGAAGTCGCTGTATATGAACTCGATGATTATTCAATAATATTTACCAAGCCTCTCAGTGACAACCTAACATATATTACATAATTAATTCATCACAAGAGTTTCAATCTTTTCGACATCATATACAATCAGCATTCTCGCATAATCATAAAAGGGGAGTTCTTTCAACAATCCATTCTTACAATAAATGTATCTACATCCGTTTCTCATTTTTACGCGAGGCTGCGTAACTGTAGACAATGGCTCTCTACTTCCGACCTAGTTAGGTCGAATCTGTACTAAATGTTTTTTTTTTTTTTTTTTTTTTTTTTTTTTTTTTTTTTTTTTTTTTTTTTTTTTTTTTTTCCAAATTAGAGCACATAGTTATTTACTTAGAATTATTAGTTATTATAATCATTTAACATGTATCATTTTTTTTCAGGTATGCTGCAAATGGAAGGTTATCCAACACATTATCCAGAGTAAAGGTATGTTTTTTTTGTTTTTTTTTATTGTGTTTTATATATGCAGGTAATCTTTTTCGTCAACACAAAGGAATTAATGAAAACATGGAAAGAATGTAACATTAAATAGGCTATATCTCAAACCAAAAGACTATTTGGAATTTACATGCTACTTGTTGCATTCCGGCAACATAACACCTGGCACTCATTCAACCACAAGATTTGGCAATGGAGGCTCTACTTGTAATTCAGTGACAATGGAAAAGAAAATTTACTCTGTGTGGATTAATGATTATGATTATTATTACTAGCTAGGCTACAACCCAAGTTAGAAAAGCAGATTGCTACCAGCCCAAGGGCTCCAAGTTGGAAAATAGTTCAGTGAGGAGAGGAAATAAGGAAATAAATAAATGGAATATGGGAAGTAATGAGTGAAAATTAAAAGACATTTTATGATTAGTAATAACGTTAAAATAGACTTGTCATATATGAACTTTGAGGGGAGACTTATGCCAACCTTTGGTACAAGTTTGAACTACATAATCTCAGCGATTCAACTACCAGATTAGGAAAATCATTCCACGATCTGGTCGCAGCAGGAACAAAACTTTTGGAATATTGTGTAGTGTTAAGCCTTAGGATGGCGAAGGCAAGACTGTTAGAATCAACTGCATACCCAGTATTACGTACAAGATGATGCAGTATGGGAATATCTGAATGAAAATGATGGTCAGAATTATGAAATATCTAATGCAACCTGAAAAAAAAAAGACTACTTGAAAGACGGTGCCAGGGATTATGGAACTCCTAAAAGACTCTAAAAAAGGCATTTTTTTTTTTTTTTTTTTTTTTGCAATTCAAGAAGAGACAGATCAAATACGTTTCGCAAATAATTTATAACCAAGAATCTCAGATAAAATTTCAAAGTAGTTGTATATATTAAAAAAAGAAAAAACATTATAAATGCAGATATTACTTTCCCTGTTAATCTAAGCGATGTCGATAAAGTCCCTCGCCAACACAATTCATGTCTCAAAACTAATAGGACCAGAGTTATAGAAATAAAGGATATGTACCACACTTAGTCATACGCCTGTGTCCTCTTGTTGATTCCTATAAACCTCCCTATTTTAAAAGGGTGCTGTTTGCTTTC
>NC_090746.1:44069234-44089234 GCF_036898095.1 Palaemon carinicauda | reverse complement strand
GTGTGTAGTAACATACAGTGACTACACACCTACCCTCTTAATTAATCGTCCCAAATTAATTACACTGTTCCTCGTAGATTTAAAACAGAAGGTTAAAGGATTCTACCTGCTGCTACCACAGACTTCTTGAGTTGCTCCACTTGCTTTGCATAGTGCATAAAGAACACCATAGATGACTACCAGCCGGTGTACGGACAAAGATGTTCAAAATCCATATAAATAAAGAAATTTTATGGAAGAAGCAACTCCTCTCGGATCATGACTAGCGGGTGTACTGTCAGGATCCGTTTTGCGAATAACACAGGTGAGTTTTGACCTTAGTTATAAATAACTTTGAACCCGAGGTTTCTCCTCTGAACAGCTGTCCTCCCGTAAAGTCTGAAGTTCTATGAAGATAGACCTTTAGGCACTCCACTGGACATAGAGATGCATCTTCCTTCAGAGGGCAGATTCTCTAGGGACCCCACCTGTTGGTGGGTAGCTTGTTCTTGGTAAGAAACGTTGGGTCTGGAAATAGATTCAGTTCTCCCTCCAAGAACTGGGCGTGGCCTTCCTCTCCAGAGAGAACAACCATTTCACTTACTCTAGCCCCCAAAGCGAGTACAAACAGAAATATGACTTTTACTTCAAAACCTTCTAAGCGCTTTAACAATAGTATTGTGTCGGCTGCTCACTTTTTCCTCCTCACTAAGGAGAGAAAATCATGAGATGTAGGTTCCTAGTTTTCTGTGATGAAGCGAAGACAGTCGACTTCTGTACTCACTGAAACAGGGATGGATCCGGTAGCAGTACGAATTTTAGTTGTAGTTCCAATGCCAGAGGAAACCACATGCCATTTGGCCACTTGTGGGCCACTATTGTCGCCTTCCCTTTGAAGGATCTCAGTTTGTCAAGGACCTTCAAAAGGAAGTTGTGCGGAGGGAACAGATAAATACTGGACCATCTGTTCCAGTCTAGGGACATAGCGTCCACTGCCTCCGCTAGCGGATCCTCGTATGGGGACACATAACGATCTTTTTTCTTGTTGTCTTTTGTCGCAAAGAGGTCTATCTGCAGCTCTGGGACTTGACTCGAGATGAAGGAGAACGATCCTGCGTCTAGGGACCATTCTGACTCTATTAATGTAAACCTGGATAGAGCGTCCGCTGTCACATTGCGGAACCCTGACAGGTGCCATTTCTTCCTTTTTGCCAAACGGAATATGGCCAACATCTCTGGTTGATTTGAGGTGACCTCGACCCTTGTCGATTCAGGCATCTCACTATCACCTTGCTGTCTAGAACCAGTCTTATGTGGGTCGAGTGGCGAGGAGATACTTTCTTTAGTGTCAAAAGTACTGCCATGGCTTCTAGAAAGTTGATGTGAAATGACTTGAAAAGATTGGACCAAGCTCCTTGGACTCTCTTCTGATGAGAGTGACCTCCTCAGCCTTCCTTTGAAGCGTCTGTGTGGATAGTTACTGAATGGGGAGGAGGTTGAAGAAGTATTGATTTCTTCAATTGCTTGGCATTCGACCACGGCTTGAGAAGCGTTCGCAGTCGAGTCGGTAGTGGTCTTATTAGATCTCTTCGCACGTTTGATGCATATTTTCTCCAGACTCCTGTTGCATCCTTTAGCTGTGCTCTTAGCACTGGATCTGTTATCGAAGCAAACTGTAGAGAGCCCAGCACTCTCTCCTGTTCGCGTCTTGATATCCGTTTGGATTTCAACAGTCTCTTGATAGATCCTGCTTTCTCTTTCCTCTTCTTCCCAGGAATGGAAAGTCGATGTGACTACAAATTCCAGTGGATTCCCAGCCACTGAAATTTTTGAGCTGGAGAAAGTCGAGACTTTTTCATGTTGATCTTGAATCCCAGATGTTCCAGGAACTGGATCACTATCTTAGAAGCTTACATGCATTCTGTCCTGGATGCTGCCCACACCAGCCAGTCGTCCAAGTAGGCTACTACTTGGACCCCCTTTAGGCGTAATTGATGGACGGCTGCGTTCGCGAGCTTCGTGAAAATCCTTGGGGCTATGTTTAGCCCGAAAGGCTTGGCTCTGAAGGCGTGAAGTTTTCTATGTAACTTGAAGCCTAGGTAGGAGGAGAGGTGATGATTAATTGGAACGTGCCAATAAGCATCAGACAGTATATGCTCTTTTGGGCAGTAGGGTCCTTATGTGTTGAAGTGTGAGCATTCTGAACTTGTAGTTCACTATGAACTTGTTGAGTGGCGACAAGTCTAGAATGACTCTGAGTTTTTCCGAGTCCTTCCTTGGAATTTGATCGACTTAACTTTCCGGATTACTCTTTTGTCTAAGAGCTCTCAGACATATTCTTCCAGAATGGGGGTTGAGTGTTGGGAGAATTGAGGAAATTGAGGTGGAGGACTGCTCCAGCTCCAACCTAGTTCATTCTTTATTAGGCTGTGGGCCCATGGATCGAAGGTCCAGCGATCCCTAGATAGCTGTAGTCTCCCTCCTACTGGAAGCATCTCACTTCTGTTGTTGTGGACCTGAGGCCTTGCCTCCTTGACCGCGTCCTCCCCTGGATCCCCTTCCCCTTGAAGGGCGTCTAGATGAACCTCTTGGCAGTTCCTCTGGCCTTCGAACAAAAGGAAGAAGTCTGCCTTTCGAAGGCTGGGTTAAAAACTGGCGACTGAGTCGCCACTTGTTGAGGTACCAGCTGGTACGTGGTTGGAGGTTATGCCATTATCTGAGGCACCGCGGTCACAGGGAGTTGTTGTTGTTGTTGCTGTCGGTAGGGTATAGCCGGCCGAGAGGATGGCCTAGGCCTTTTTGTCTTCCTCTTGGGTTGGGGACCCTCATACGGAGAAGACTTTTTCTTAAGATCTAAGCCCCACTTTTTGAGAAGGTTCCTATTCTCTGTGGCGTCCTTGTCTACTACCTCTTTAACCACTTCGTTGGGAAAGAGGTCTTTACCCTAGATACGAGAGGAGATCAGTTTCCTCGGTTCGTGACTCACCACAGCCGAGGCAAACATGAACTCTCTACAGGCTCTCCTAGCTTTAATAAAGCTATAGAGATCCTTCGTAACTGTGGCCAGATGGGTTTTGGCCACTACCATGAACATGTCCTGGATCTTGGGGTCATTTGCCATCGTTTCTATGTCATTTGCAACGACATCGATGCCGTAAGTCTTTCCTTCGTCTCTTGCTCTCTGCGCAAGAGAACCTCCGACAATTTTAGAAGTTCCTCACCAAACTGACGTTCAGCAATATCAGCTTCCAGCTTCCCGACTGAGAAGGTAAGGTGTACGTCCTTCCAGTCTTCTTGGTCCAAGGGCAAGGTCAGAGATAACAGCTTGCACTCCTCCAAGGAGGGGCATAGTTTCCCTGCCTCCACCGCCTTTAAGGCTGCCTTATATCACTTTTCCTTGAAGGGAAAGGCTCTGGTAGGAGAGGCCACAAAGGAGGGAAGCTTCTTACTCAAGGCTGGCACCTTTGAATTCGTGAAGCCCCTCTCTTTCATCGAGCTCGCTAGTAACGCCTTAGCTTTACTATGGTAAAAAACTATGACCTCCGTCTCCTCCTTTGAGGCTGTCTCCTACCTAAGGCTGACATAGCAGTCCGGGTAAGAATCTTTGTTGGGCCAAAATTCCACCTCTTCCAAAGGAATTGCTTCCAACTTTTCTGATATCACGATCTTCTCCATTGTCATTGGCATGTGTTCGGCATACCTCCAAGGATTGGTATCCGAGCACAAAGGAAGATCCTTCACGTTGAGTTGCTTCTGGGGCCCACGTGATGCTGCAAGTCTACGTATCTCCAGTTTCATTGCAGCTTCCTTCTCATCATTCTTCTTTTGAATTTGTTGGATCATCTCAACAATAGAAGAAAGAGTACTTCCCAGTTCATCTGGGATAGCAGACGATGTAGAGGGAACAGGTTCTGGGCTCGGAACCGATGTAACCGACACCTCGTCAATTTCTTCCTCTTTTACTTGAGGAGCCTGGGACAGCTCCTCCTCCCGACCTTCTCTGTAGAATCCGACACCTCCGACATCTTATCGTCCAATTGGATGTCTTGAAGGGCGGCCGAGACTTCAGAATCTACCGGATTCTGGGCAGTTGGTATCTCCACCTGAGGCTGAGGAATGACTGCATCAGCCGATGCTTTAGGGAAAAGGAGGGCCCTAATCTTCTCATTTGGAAGGTAGGGGCCTGAGGTGTTTTTCTGAACACCCAGGTTCGTAACATTTCTCTGGCAGTATCCCTTGACTCCTTCGACTTGGGGTCGTCAAAAGCCTCGGTAATCAGGTTAGAACATACTGTACAAACCTGAGGGTCCCAATACCGGAGATCACCTCTGGAGGCTGCGCATGCTGCGTGCCTCTTGTAAAACTGATGTCCACAGTAAATCTTACTGCGAACATTACAAAACACACTCCCGCACTTCGGATGGTCCTCCTGTGAAGAGAAGAAAAATCCATGAGTATCAAGTGAAGGCTTTTCACTTATATTAGAACATGTAGAGGTAGTAGGTTGGCCAAGGCACCAGCCGCCCGTTGAAATACTACCGCCAGAGAGTTATGGGGTCCTTTGACTGGCCAGACAGTACTACGTTGGATCCTTCTCTTTGGTTACGGTTCTTTCTCTTTGCCTACACATACGCCGAATAGTCTGGCCTATTCTTAACAGATTCTCCTCTGTCCTCACACACCTGACAACACTGAGGTTACTAAACAATTCTTCTTCGCTCAAGGGGTTAACTACTGCACTGTATTTGTTCTGTGGCTACTTTCCTCTTAGTAAGGGTAGAAGAGACTCTTTAGCTATGGTAAGCAGCTCTTCTAGGAGAAGGACACTCCAAAATCAAACCATTGTTCTCTAGTCTTGGGTAGTGCCATAGCCTCTGTACCATGGTCTTCCACTGTCTTGGGTTAGAGTTCTCTTGCTTGAGGGTACAATCAGGCACACTATTCTATTTAATTTCTCTTCCTCTTGTTTTGTTAAAGTTTTCATAGTTTATATAGGAAATATTTATTTTAATGTTACTCTTCTTAAAATATTTTATTTTTCCTTCTTTCCTTTCCTTACTGGGCTATTTTCCCTGTTGGGGCCCCTGGGCTTATAGCATTTTGCTTTTCCAGCTAGGGTTGTAGCTTAGCAAATAATAATAATAATAATAATGTAGCTTACACAGTAAAGCTAAAAGAAAGAAGGAAAGACACATACTTGTATTTCCTGTCCAGCCAATTGCTGTAACCTCCCTAGATATTAAAACTAAGGTTAATTCTATTCTAGAATACCTTATGTAATTTCCTAAAAGGAAATTTAAGGTGTAGTTCACACCTTGAAATAAAGTTTTAATATACGGGATAGAATGAATACAGAAAGAACTCACTTTCTATATATTGTACGGTCTCAGCAAAAGGCTGTAAAAGATAATATTAAGTATGAAGAAATAACTTTAGTGTTACCACAAGCTCTGCACTGTAGTTTTATTAATGCAATGTGCACTACACTACAAAAATAGTAACTACTGTACATCACATGCTGTTGTGCCGGCCAGCGCGCGCCGGTACGTGCCGGCCGGCATTTACCCCTGTATAGTTCAAAGATATACTACCTTTGAACTAATAGGCGGCAGGTCACTGGTTTGCAAATGTGTGCCGCCGGCAATGATCAGCTGAAAACACTAACACCCGGCTGCCGGCCGCTAATCATAGTGGCCAGCAGATTCGGGATGTGTTCCCACTGCCGGCAGGCAAAGGTAACAATACCCATGCCTGCCGGCAGTGGCTAAGAACCAGAGAACCTCCACCTGTCAACCGGCAGCCGGGCATAGGGGTACAACACACTAGTCAGAGAAACAGAATGGATGTAAGGTTATAAGGCGGCATTGCCATACGACCTTCCATCCAGAAAGAGTGAACATATGGAAGGGGAGAATGTAGCATTCAGGCTTCCAAGGAATCCATAGCCTGCCGGACTCTACCGACAGACATGGAAGGGAGACCAAGGGAGGTCTGGGGTTCACTCTGCAAAAGAAAGGGTCTCTGTCGGCCGACACGTAATTGCCGGCCGGCAGACAGCTGAGTCGGTCCTCCATCCTAACCTACACTAGGTATGGAAGTTGGACTGCGGCCAAAGATGCAATGGTTAGGCCATCAGTAAGAAAGAGAGAAGGAGGTGGGGGGGGGGGGGAAGGGATAAGGGTCCTATAAACTTCGTTCTAGCAAGAGACACACTCAGCAGTTAGGGAAGCTCATCCTAACCTAGAGTTGTCTAGTAGAGAGGAAGACTGGCAATACTTGCTATCCTCCTCCCAGCCAGAACAAAGTTAGGTGAAGTTATTTCGTCAGGCATCGGAGAAAACTCAATCTCCAGCCCAAGAAAAACAACACAGGACAGTCTGCTAGACCACTAGAAGAAGGAATCATCGTACAGAATCCTTCAGACATGGACTAGGGATGCAAAGCTTCCTGTGTCCGCACCTAACCTAGCAAAGGAAACTCATTCTCTATGCTAGGAAGAAGCAGACCACAGACTAGAAACTCTGATGTTCTGTCCCAACCCAAAAAACCAGTTACTCTGGTTATCAGGTCAGGACAGACATATCCTAGTATAGTTATACCTGAATATTATTCAGATAGAACCGCTAGGATTAAGCCTAAGGCTTACTCAGAGGGAGAGAGGGATTGAACTTGGTCTCCGGAGGAGAAAAGAACAATCGGGGATGTGCGAAAGTATACTACGGTACCATAGGCTACTAGCCTAGGTGCGGTGAGAATAGATTACATAAATCACCGAAACTCTCTCGTATACAATCTTGGAAAGAAAATTCAACAATATCTTACATGTATAAAATATTTGTCTATAGCTTCAATAACATAACACTCGGAAAAACTTATATCATGCATGAAAGTACTAGGGCCAAATGCATAGGCTACTGAGCCTCGCGAAGGGCGAGATCGGTTACTTGAATCGCCGAACTAAAAACTAACGGCATCATATAAGCATTCCTAGAGGAGCTAAATAGCTAAATTATTAAAGCATAATAAACCGGGAACGTCGCTCTAGCTAACTAAATGACCCATATATAGCGAGCAACAGCATCCAGGATGCCTCCGGTAGGCAACAGCTCTTGTTTACGTTAATATCAATTTTGATTTAATTCAAAATGATAAGAGCTTACACTTATACCAAGTAAAGATAATACTCAACTTTCCACAGGCAGAAGAGGCCGGAGAAGGCATCTTTATGTTGAATTATATCCAAAATAACGAGAGAACACAAGGGAAAACACCGAGTAGTAGAGCTACACGAAAAGGAATAAAGAGGCCGCTACCGCCTTCATCACATACACACTGGAAACGGAATAGGAGTGATTCCTTATGAGCGGCTCTCTTTTCATTCTTGTTTCAGATTCTTGTCACTGTAACCCCTCGGAGCGTTAATACTGTTCGGGGTGAAGATAGCTATGTGACGTGTCAAGAATACGTCCTCTGATATTAAGCGATATCCCTGTTAGATTTATTTAGGGATATTCGCTCCAGGAGTTAGAATTCTGGATACCTTAAGGTAAAATTCTCTGGGAATATCACTGTAGTCAAATATACCCTAGGAAGCTACCCTTTAGGAACTTCCATCAGGACGACATGGCCTGAGCCCAAAAACTCAATTTGAATAGATTAACTTGAAATCCGAATCAACCATTCAAAAAGTATGACTGAGAGTACAGACTTTTATAAAAGAAAAAAAAAAGTCATTCAACTCACGTGAAGAAAAAGAACTGAAGTTTGTAAGTGTAAATGTGTTACTATGTAAATTGCTGAATTGAAGCAGGACCCATAAATTTGAGCATTAAAAAGTGACATTGACGATGCTTGTGAAATTAATACTCCAACATAATCTTATATCTATTTACTAACATCCGGGCATGTGGATTTTCTTGTAATTAAAAAGAATATCATTAATAGAAGTAAAAGTGCAGGGTGAGCCATTACCTATAATCGAACACCTGTGCCGGATTACGAAGAGAGAGAGAGAGAGAGAGAGAGAGAGAGAGAGAGAGAGAGAGAGAGAGAGAGAGAGAGAGAGAGAGAGAGAGAGAGAGTAATAATAATAATAATAATAATAATAATAATAATAATAATAATAATAATACTTTATTTCCAAATATATACATTGGGTATTATACATTATCTATAAAACAACATACAGTATAGTGATTACTGATATTGTGATTACATTAAAATTTAACATTTACATGAATGATGCATGCTTCCATATAAATATTTTGACAACCAACTGAAATACATCTGGTCCACTACTTGTATTGTTATGACTTTAAATTAGAAGAAAAAATAACTTAGAAATAGTAAAACTCATTAAAATTCTATATTGTGTGCAAAATTACAGTAGACCCCATAAAATATTAAAAACTGATGTACACTAGTACATTAAAATCAATCCACAAATTTGTAACTAAAATATTGTAGAAAACCTATATTTCCTGAGATTTGCTTTAAAAGTGTCTATATTCGATGTTGCTTTCAATGACTCAGGTAGGGTATTCCACATCATTGGTCCTCGTACCGTAAGGCATCTACTTCCCAAGTCTGTGTTGGTTCTCGGTATATAAAGGTCATTATTCTGTCTCGTTCGTCTGTCCCTCCCAGCTCCAACTGTTATAAACGTAAAAAGCCAAGTTGGTATTAAGCTTCGCATAACTTTAAAAACTCCCACACAAATTTCGAATTTAATCCTTCTTTCAACATTTAACCATTCTAATTTATCTAAAATTGGTGATGCATGCTCATATTTTTTGGCCCTACCATCAACTACTTTTTGCCGCAAAGTTTTGTATTTTTTAACCCGTTATAATTGTTGTTTAGTAGTACTTCCCCAAATCTTTAGACAATAATTTATTATGCTCAGTGCAAGAGACTGAACTACCATCACCCTCATGTCAATATCTAGTCTGTCTTTAATTCTGTTTAAATATATTAAGGTTCCATTTACGTTTCTACATATTTCAGATACGTGTACATCAAAAAGCATATATTGGTCAAAATAAATACCCAGATTTTTAACGTGTACACTTCTTTCAATTTGATGGCCGTTAAAGTTTAGAACGGCATCTAATGGGATTTGTGATATATATTGCCTTGTACCAATAAATATGAATTCAGTTTTTGATTCGTTTACATTTAGACCATTTAATTGAAAATATCGCAGTCCTGCTTCTAATATAGCTTCTGTCTTTGTGATAAGAATGGGTATATCATTTATACTACCTGCAATTAAAAATTGACTATCGTCTGCATATTGTACGAGAAGATAGTCTTCTAAAAATTTTGCCATATCTTTGAAATAGTCCTGTATGAAATCAGCCATATCATTGATGTGAATAAAAAAGAGCACGGGGCCTAGTCCCAGATACACTGTCAATCATGATTGTGCTATTTAAGGGGTTGTGCAGGCATATCCTTTAGTGAGTAGGTGTGATTGACAGTTTGCGCAGATGATCGAGTAGTGTTTGCCCAATCATAGTAGTTACACAATTATGACTGATAGTCTGCAGAGATGATTGCGCCAAAAGCTCATTCTTTTCTTCGGTACCATGGCGATCGCACAGGACTCTCAAGATTTTTGGAGGGAGTTTATACAATTCTATACAGATTTTACTGCTTTGTGGAATATATATTCATATATATATATATATATATATATATATATATATATATATATATATATATATATATATATATATATATATATATATATATATATATATATATATATATATCCCACTAACCATTAACTTATTAACAATCATCCAAAGCAGTTCATGAGATGAACATGAACCATCAAAAAAGTTAATGTATATCTTGCTATATAGAAGTTTGCCTCCCAAACGTCTACTCTTGTTAAGACTATGCTATAGATGCTATGATTAACTTAATGAATTATTTGTTAATCTGAGAGTCTTGCCAGGGAACAGATCCTTCATTATTAAAATAATTACAAAATGCTTCCCTTAAATATTTCGTAGAGGAAGTTTTATTGTGTGCGCACGTTGGGGCCAGTGAAATAGGTTGGTTGCCATACCTCTCATTCGCTTCATTAACCTTCTTATCATTCTCATCTTCAATATCTAAACCATCTAGATATGCTAGTGCATTTCGTTTCCTTAAGTAATTATGGAGATAGCAACATGCCATAACTATTGTTGAAGCCTTTGTTGGTGACACATTAATCGTTGACAAAAGAACTCTAAATCGCGTTGACAGAATCCCAAAAACATTTTCAACGATGCGTATGCCTCGTGATAATCTGTAATTATAGATAGCTTGAGATTTGGTTAAGTTACTGTATGCAAAAGGCTTTATGAAGTCATCTAGTAAAGGGAATGCATCATCTGCAACGAAAACAAAAGGCATAGCGTCAGGGCAGCCGGGTAAAGTGATTGGCTCTGGGATACTTAATTTCTTTTCTTTAATTTTCTTACCAAATTTTGTGTTAGCAAACATTCCACCATCTGACACTCTACCATTGGCACCTACATCAACCATCATAAATTCATAGTGAGCGTTAACAAAAGCCATAAGCACAATACTGAATGTATATTAATAGTTAAAATAATATGATTCAGATCTAATGGGTTTCTTGATTTGCACGTGTTTTCCATCGATTGCCCCAATGCAATGGGGAAAATGCCAGGTCCTTTCAAATGCTGTAGCTACTTCAAGCCATTCATTTGTTGTTTTAGGGATCTGAAAGAATAAGATTGATATACTCGTAAATATCCATACATCATTTTCATCCTATCAATCATCATTATCGTGATCAATACTTTAAATAAATTCTAGGAAAATGTAAAGGCTATACTTTATTTCATGGGTGCATTAGGCTATTTTGACCTGACCACTTCGCCTGACTGGAATTTTTAATTTATCATACTTCCTAGCCTGGCAGAGGTCGGTCCTGCATGCACCAAGAAATTAGATAGTAACCAATAGAAATCTCAAGATTTCTCAATTTTTTTTATGAAGCCTAAAGAAATAAAAATATTCATAGTAATCTCCCTTTATGTTTTGCAAGACCCCTCCACATTAGGCAATGAGTCACAGAAGGTAGATTCAGACGTCTCAAAGAAAATACAGAAATTGGAAATGCAGAGTTAACGTTATGAAGCACTCTCACTTGCATGCTCACATCTCGAGCAAAGTAACGACCCCATTGATATTTTTGCCAAGAGCTGGGCTCAAGAATTTAGGGAAATTAGTGCAGAACAGCAAATATATGCCAGGAAGGCTATTAAAGATATTCTTTTTGAGGCAAAATTAACTACAATGCATAGACACAGTGTTAAGATTAATGAAAATAATATTCAAAGTAGGTCTTCCACGACCATATCTGCACTGTCCTCTGACAGCGGAGCATCCACAAGTTGAGGTAATATTATAATCTGAGATATAAAAGATACGACTGGAGTCCGTGTTTATACAACAATGTCAGACCTTTTGAATCAGAACAGCTTGGAAAACTAAATACATTTTTTTTCGGTTTTGTTCCCAAGGGGAAATATATTTTCTTATGTATCTGGTGATAGTGTTAAAGAATTTGTCATTTAGTAGTCTAACTCTTATTAATAAATACTTTTTTATCTGCACCTTATTTTACCTACCTTAATATATTCCTTTAATACAGTGCAAATAGCACTACAGGATTCCATGATGATACCACCAAGGCTTTGTGGAGAGATAGCTTTGGTGAACATTACTTCCTGAAATGTTTGTCCAGTACCCAAGAATCTTAGAGTATTAGAAAGCCTTTCACATGCTGAAATGGAATCCCTAAGCTTGGTATCCATTTTTGTATGAGGGGCGTGGTCATTCTTAGCAAATCCATGAAAGTTTCTCTGTCCATGCGTAGATAATTTTCGTAATCTGCACGGGCCTAGAGGAGCAACTCCCTTTGAAGATTTTCATGCTCTAATTTACTTCTTTTTCTGAACAACTCTTTCATCCATATCTTTTCTTTCTTACTTTTACTTTCCTCCTCATCGTCTAAAGCCAGATTAATGCCTATACATGTTGCCTCTTTGTTCATCTTCACACCACAAGCTTTAGAAGTCAACTAATGATTGCACAAACTTGATAGTAGTATAGGGCTCCAACACTGTTTGCGCAATCTCGAAGATTGTACAATCATGATTGAAAGTTTATCTGGGTAATAGAGCCCTGGGGAACTCCAAAATGTACTCGATTACGAGAAGAGATAGTAATATCTAGTCTGACTATTTGAAAGCGATTTTGTAAATAGTTACTAAACCAAAAAGAATCTATCTTCATTTCCTACACTTATTTAACAAAATATCGTAGCTAACGCTATCAAATGCCTTTGAAAGATCTAACAATATAAGTAAGTTTACCTTTTGCTGGTCAATATTTTTATAAATCCTTTCCGATAGCTTAAGTAATGCCATTTCAGTAGAAAGATGAGGTCTAAATCCATATTGCGTAGAGGACTATAATTTATTTTGTTCAAAAAATTCAAGTAATTGATTTGTTACTATTTTCTCTAATATTTTTGACAAAATAGGAAGAAGAGATATAGGTCGGTAGTTTTCAACGTTTTCTGGGTCGCCATTCTAGTAAAATGATGCAACATGTGGCAGCTTCCATTTATCTGGGTAAACACCAGTTATTATTGAGGTATTGACCATTATTGTTGAATAAAAGGCTATTACAGGTAAGGCATCTCGAATGAAACGAAGTGGTATTCCATCTGATCCTACTGAATTTGTGTCATTTAAATTCTTTACTGTGAGAATAACTGTATTAACATCAACTGGCTGAGGTCTAAAAAGGCTAATAATATCTTCAGTTGATTCGTTATTTACCGGTATCTGGTTTCTGTCACTATCATGAAAATTCTTTTGCGATTTCTCATAAGCCGTCTTTCCAACGTTTGAAAGGTATTAATTAAATTCTTCAGCCTTTTCTATTTTATTGTCATAATTGAATATATGGTTATTGACATTTGGGTTTGGAATCATTTCATGAACAATATTCCATTTATTACGTAAATTTCCTTGACAATTACTGAATTTGTTTTTAAAATGTTTCCTTTAGTTTGTCTTAAGTAGTACCTGTGTACGTTTCTTTTCATCTTTATACTGACGTCTTAATGTTTCGTTCATTCTATCTAACTTGTACTTTTTTTGAAGGGCATCTCTAACACGCATCGCTTCTTTAGCATCGCTACTTATCCAGGGAGCTGGGGGCCGGTAATTTCTCTAGTTACATATAGAGCACATTCATTTAGACAACCAATGAGAGTTCTGCTAAAAGTATCCTCTTGGGTATTTACACTGTCTGTTTCCATTAAGAGGTTAAAGACGGGACTCCTATTTAGCAAGTTGTCACGAAAAATATTTGGATCATAATTTACCAGATTACGGTATGTCTTTACTATTGGGAGTCTTTTTGATTAGAAATGTTAATTATAGCTGTAATCATCTCATGGTCGGCAATTGAGCTAGAAATCACAAACAAGCATCTGAAACTATTTGTAGTCTGTTCGTAATTACAACGTCTAGTAATGTAGCAGAGGTGTCTGTTATCCTTGTCGGCTCCTTTATTAATTGGTGAAGGTTTAACTGATACAAAATTTTACTTAATCTATTATTGGGAACAAAAAGGTCGTCATAAAAATCCCCAAGAATAAAAACAGGCTTCCTACGTAAACACATTTCTCTAAAGGCATCTTTAATATATTCAAATGAAGAGGAAAGTGCTTTCGGATGTCAATATACACATCCTACAATAAATGACGGTAGCTTTTTTTGTTGTACAGCAATCCATATATCTTCTACTCCTACGTTATCATTACTATATCTAATATTTGTTACTTTTAAATCATTTTGCACATAAATACATGATCCCCCACCTCTTCCATGATCACAACGATAAATAGTAAAGTCAAATATGTGAACAAATTTGTCCTGTAAAGTAGGCTCCAACCAGGTTTCACTTACACATAAAATGTCCATATTTCTTTCTTGTATTAATAATTCCACTTCGTCGCTGTGTGACAACAGAGACTAGGCGTTTAGATGCTCGATAGTTAAGAGATTCCATGGAGCCATTTCTGTGTTCGTAGTATCCACGCAGATTTTTGCGGCGCTGTCTTCTTGGCCGTTATCCTACAGAGCCTGGCGGCGACAAAGACGCTGCTTGTGACCAAATCCGTGGCAGAGGTTACATCGGATTCTGTGGTCGTAGCGACAAGACGATTGATGGTGATTGAATTCGCCACAATTATAGCATCCGGGGCGTATGTTGCCTTGATTCTGGTTAGGTTTGTCTCTTTTCATATTATCATATCTTCTATTTCTTCGGTCGTTATTATGGTTCTGTTGTCTTCTCGATGGATTTTGTCTTCCGTCAAATTGATATGCATGTACTGACTTCCAAGCATTACCTAATGGCTGATAGAGAGGAAGAGAGAGAGAGAGAGAGAGAGAGAGAGAGAGAGAGAGAGAGAGAGAGAGAGAGAGAGAGAGAGAGAGAGAGAGACTTGTCCTCTAAATAGCCCTTTTCTGTTATCATAAGAATCAGAAAGAAGAAAATATACTCGAGATAATGAACATATGTAACTATTATAGAATGTCAAAAGCCATAGTTGAATAATAACAAACAAGGACTAGTCCCGGCACTAGCATTCTTAATATAAATATGAATTATAGAAATAAAAAACTCAAGAATGCGTGAGAGGAATGAATCAACAACAACCTTCATAAAGACTCGAAAGAGCAATGTTAGGGTAGTCTATGCTTCATTGGTAAAGATTATCAATAAAAACATGGTAGAGTTAAGAAAAACTTTACAATACTGTATAAAGGATTATAAGAATGAACCACATCTTAGGCTTTGAATTAATTTAGTACTGTAATCTCAGATAAAGTCTTAAGATCACGAATTTCAGCCTTGAAATGTTGGCTCCAAATACAAAATAGAAATTAAAACGATAAAGCTATAACCTTGAACTTCTTTACTTTCAAACACGCTCGTACACTGTAATGGGAGTGTTTTTTTATCTTTTGCTCTTACCCGCTCTAATAATATAAACCTGTTTAAGCTTGCTATCTCATGTCTTGTACTGTTTGAATTGTTTGCCTTTTCTTGGTGTAAACTATCTGTATATAGGCTCCTTGTTTTGTTGAATAAAGTCAGTTGCATTCACCTCGCCTCGTTAGAACCTATCAGATACATTACCATACTGGTGACCACCGGAGTGACTACTCCAAGACCATGCCACCTTTTTCGCCCTTGTTACTATGCCACATATTGAACTTGACTATTCGACAAACGCTGCCTCTAGGAAACTGTCACCTTTTGCCAGCGGAGAAGAATTTGCCTAGTTCCGATGTGCCGAAACTCAGTTTTGTATCAAGGGCATGACTCACTCAAGCAGCAAAAAACTCTATGCATTTGTGGTGATCCCTGAGGGCACTTTCCCAGAAATATCCAACTGGCTTTGCTTCCAAGGAGACCCCCAAATAGAGTATGACGCCCTCAAAATATACCTCCTGCAGTAGTGCTCACCATCGCTAGCCGCTTGTACAGCTTAGCTTTTTCAGCTCTCTCAACAGCTATTGGGGGACCCAAAGTCTTCGCTCGCCCTCAGGAAAATTACCAGTAACGCTCACTTGTAAACTTCTGCAGATGGCTCTCCTTGTGAAGTAGACCTACTTTAGGCCTACCCGAACATATACATGCCACCATCACCAATGTGTTACCCATATAGGTCCTGATGACCAAAGTCAATGCCCTTATGGCAAATTTCTCATTGCTGACATTACGTTACCACTACTTGGTGCGCATTTCCTTGCATATTCCAACTCTTTGGTGATGTGGGGTATCGATGCTTAGTCAAAGCTGAATCGTACTTGTCGACACCTCTTCAACACACCCTTCTGACCTCACTCTCCACGTCAGCGCACCCACGGAGGCCTACGCCCACCTCCTCATGCCGTACCCAGAATGATTCTGTCCTGAACGTTGCCATGCAACAACAATTCCTGCCAAATGCTGTATTTGTTACCATGTGAAGACAATGGGGCCCCGGTATTCACCAGATTCAGGCATCTGCCCTGGATCAATTGGTAGCGACTAAACAAGTGTTTGCTGAAATGGAAGAAATGGGCCTTTGTCAAAAGTCCTCAAGACCATGGTCGTCGCCCATACACATCGTACTGAAGAAAGATGGCTCCCGTGTTGGGATTACATGCATCTTAACATGATGACAGAGCTGGATCACTTACCCCGTATACCTTTGATGCCAATGAAGTATCCTTCTTAGGGCACCACATCACTCCTGAAGGTGCATAATTCATCCCTAAGAAGGTAGCAGCTGTTCTGAACTTCCCCATGCCCTCGACCGTCAAAGCACTGCAAGAATTCTTGGCCATGATCAACTATTATAACTAGTTTCTGTCACCCATAGCCTCCACTCTTGCCCCTTCTATGCCTCATTCGAGGGTAAGCAAACTTGAAGTGGGGTCCTCTTCAAAACCCGGCCCTCTGCAACGCAAGAAATGCCCTATCAACCAATGCTGAACTCACCTTTGCCGTGCTACATGACACTGTCCTCTCCACTGTAGCCAGCAATGTCGCTATTGATTCAGTACTATTTTTATTATACTTTATTGATTTATTATAACACAAATCTTACAAAGGTGAAGATACACCATAAATTATATACAATAATCTTACACAAGACAGATTTACTTTAGCGAAAATATCATGTCCACAAAAATATATAAACAAACCAACAAATTCCGATTAATAACATAGTAATACCACTCCAAATCTATTTATTGTCTTTAGTTCTTTCAGAAATCCAGGATTTCAAATACATAATTACAAAGATCAATTGGATTTCCTTCATTCAACCAGTTTACAATGTCCGAGTAATCAAGGTTAGGATATTTCGCACGAATGTGTGCGCTAAGCGGACAATGTATAGTACATGTTCCTCACCCTGTACCTGATTTTCCATTCATACACAAATACATAGCTCACGTGGGATCCTATTCCACCTTCCTAATTCAATTTTCAAACTATGTGACATCAGTCTTATCCTTGTTAAAGCTTGTCTCTTGTAATCAGGAATATACATTTCTCCTTTATATACTCTGTGATATAATAGTCCCCTATTAAGTTTTGATCTATATGTAACATACTTCGTTGCATCTAAAGGTTTGTCTCTTATTAATGACCGAATATTTTCTAATGACTGTCCGCTATCCTCCCCCCTTACATAACTCACTAAAAACCTGTAGCCTGGTGTACTGTTACTTCTACACATATTAAATACAAAATGAAATGGTTCCTCCAAATCTATATTCTGTAATTTAGATGTTAAGAAATTTTTCCTTCTTTTCACAATTTCATATTGTATAGAGTTTAAACCTGCCTCAACTAAGCACAGAGGTACCGATATATTGCTTCTAACACAAAGTAGTATTTTTACTAGTTTACTGTAAGTCTTTTCTATGCCACCAACATTCGACGTCAACCAACTTTCAGAACTGTATAACAGGGATGACATGACAGCTGCATGAAATACTTTCATCTTATAGCAAAATGGCATGGTGGTGTTTACAGCACAAAATATTGCAAACTTGTTAACCAATGAAGATGACGACTTAGCAGGTGGTCAATGGCTCAGCTTGCCCATTTGCCTTCTTCAGGAGAAAACTGTCTATTGTGGAATCTGGAAACTCTACCTTCTACTGGAAATTGGTGATGGTGCATTTGGTTATCTGTCACTTTTGCCACTTTTTAGAAGATACACCCCTTATCATTCGCATGGACCACATGCCTCTGATGCACACCTTCACTCAACAGTTCCAAGTCGACATCTTTCCCCCATGGCTGAATACAACTACACCCTTCAACACATCCCTGGGAAATTGAATCGTGTTGCCAATGTCCTGTCAAGAAACATTGGCTGCCATTCATCTGGAACAGAATTACAATGCCCTGGCAAAAGCCCAACGAAAAGATTCAGATTACCAAGCCTTTACGACATCCGGCACAGCCCTCCATTGGGAAGACATCTCCTTTGAAGACTCTAACGCCACCCTCCTCTGTGACTGTGATGTCAGTAATGGTGGCCTGCAAACACGGACACCTGCTCCCATGCACCAATCTACTACACAGCTACTAAAGAGGAAGTTTATATGTCACAGCACTACTAATGAAGCTAAGGATTGGGTCCTTACCAATATTTCAGGCCCAGTTTCAAAAGTACATCGTCACACGGATTCAGGATTGGGTACCTTTCCCCAACCTCAGCATTGTTATGCCCACGTTCACGCTGAAGTAGTAAATCTCCAACTCACATCCCAACGACAGTGTTATCGGCATACCGTTATTGATGGCTCCACTCGCTGGCCTGATGCCATCCCTATGCAAACTGCAACGTCTACCTCATGTACATCTGCCTTGCTCTCAGGGTGGATAGCAAGATTTGGTATCTTGGAGCATATTACTTGTACCTCTCAATTGTGAACATTATTAGCAAATCTCCTGGGCAACACCATACATCAGACAACCACCTATAACCCTGCAGTCAATGAAATGTTGAACGTTTTCATTGCAACCTCAAAGTAGCTTTGATCTCCCGATATAATAGCTCCAGCTGGTTTATTCATTGTTTCTGGGTCCTCTTGGTATTAAGGACCACTCCTAAATATGTCCAGGATTTCTTGGCAGCTGAAATGGTCTACGGTGACCTGTTTATAAGTTTGCAAGCTCTTCCAACAATCTGCTGCACCTACATCATGTTGTGATAATATTCACTCCATGCCGCCAGACTTACAATCCACCAGCAAAGCAACACATACCCACAGATTTGCACATGGCAACATACAGTGACACTAGCAAGCCACCGCTAATGCCCCCTACCTGAGCCCTTTCCTCATGATCATTTGCACACCGAAAGGCTTTCTTAATTATCATTCATGGCAAAGAAGACTGGGTCTCCCTTGATCGCCTAAAACCTGTATATCTCCTGGAAAATAACCCGCCCACAGTGCGTCTCTCAAGAGCATGGCACACTATTTCAAATGTATGTCTATTTTACGGGAGAGCCATGTACCGCATGCGTTTCATGCACACTCGTTCATTGTTAGGCATTTCTTCCTTTTTTATCTCTCGCTTTCCCCCTCACTGATAATATAAACCTGTTTAAGCATGATATCTCATGTCGTGCACTGTTTTAATTTTGTGTCTTTCTTGCTCTTAACTATCAGTATATAAGTTCGTTGTCTTGTTGAATAAAGTTGGTTACATTCACCTCTCTTCTCTATCAATACCTAACAATACCTTCCCACATATTTGTCACATTTTTTTTCACAAAGAACAATGATAAGAATGGTTTTCACTCAGGATGCCTGAAATTTGATCGTTCTCGAGAGTTGTCAACTGTCTTATACTGATAATAGTTTTTTTTTTTTTTTCCAGTCACCTCATCACTGATGAAATTTAATAGGAAAATTATTCCTTCTCTTAATTTTTTATTTAAATGAAATAAGAAATCATACATCTAGGGAGTGCAAATCTGCTGATGATTAGTGCGACAACAGTACCTATTATTTGCTCATGGCCCAAAATAAACCCTCTTTTTTACATTTTTATTCATCATAATTTTCTAGAATTATTTATCTTTCGAAGTGTGCAACACTTTTCGTTATTATATGCTAATAAAAAACATACTAAACTAAACTAAAGGGCTTTTCTCCCTCGGCTCTCTCTTGACAGAACGTGATTGTTCTTAGCAGGTGATGTATATATTGCTAATTTAAAATTTTACCATTTTGTTTATATTCGGAAAAGATTGATATTGATATTTTATAGTAATTTTGATTAACCATCTCTGGATATTGCACACAATCTTGCGTTTCTTTAATCTTGATACGTTTCGTTTTCCATGTCTCCTCCATTCTGCGCTACCCTCAGTAAAATGTTCTTTTAAC
>NC_090746.1:44064432-44066234 GCF_036898095.1 Palaemon carinicauda | reverse complement strand
ACTTTCATTCCCCACAACTCCGATCCATACATCACAGTTGGTACAATCACTTTCTCATACAGAACTCTCTTTACATTCATGCCCAATCCTCTATTTTTTACTACTCCCTTAACCCTGGATAGGTACGGTGGGTCGTTTGCGACCCCGAGCGTCAAAAAAAAACAGGTTTTTCTCACGTGACTCAGCCCCGTGACTGAATTTGTGGGTGATCGACCTGCAGGAGGTGTCTCCCCTACACGCTCTAGTAGTGTCCAGATGTGCATTGCTGTAGCTGTACTCCTTCCCCGATTTCTGAGACGCATCGGGGTCGTTCGCGTCCGAGTTTACCCTTCTAGGGTAGTTTGCATAATTATCAAAGTTATTACGTATTATGAAATTGTCGTAGAATGGTGCAACTTGTATAGGTTATCAGTTGTGGAAAGTCTTGGTGGATTGTTTGGCTACCATGTGCATGTTTTTTTTTTTAGTTAAAATGTCGTTCATCACCACGAGGACCATTTTACCGCGAGTGCCCCTATTTCATTTTTTTTCATTTTTTTGCCAAGTCATTTTTCCGTAAGATATTGCCAAATAGTGTCGTAAAACTTTTGCTTGTTTAGTGTTGGAAAGTGTGTCTAGATGATCTGGCTACCCATGCATGACTTTGTTTTTGTCAGATACGACGTAGTTATTGGTATATTGGGTATTTAACTGCGGTTACCAATTTCTGTTTTTTTTCAATATTTGTAAAAATTACTACGTAGTAAGGAATTGCCGTATATTATTCATTTTTTTTTCATGTTTATGTGTTAGAAAGTGTGCCTTGATGGTTGGGCTAACACGTGCATGTCTTTTTTTTTATCTGAGATGTCGTATATTAGAATGTCGGGCATTTTACCGCGAGTGTCCCTTTTTCATTTTTTTTCATTTTTTTGCCAAGTCATTTTTCCGTAAGATATTGCGAAATAGTGTCGTAAAACTTTTGCTTTTTTAGTGTTGGAAAGTGTGTCTAGATGATCTGGCTACCCATGCGTGATTTTGTTTTTGTCAGATACGACGTAGTTATTGGTATATTGGGTATTTAACTGCAGTTGCCAATTTCTGTTTTTTTTTCAATATTTGTAAAAATTTACTACGTAGTAAGGAATTGCCGTATATTATTGATTTTTTTTTCATGTTTATGTGTTAGAAAGTGTGCCTTGATGGTTGGGCTAACACGTGCATGTCTTTTTTTTTATCTGAGATGTCGTATATTAGAATGTTGGGCAATTTTCCGCGAGTGCCCCTTATTATTTGTTTTGCATTTTTTTGCTTAGTCATGTTACCGTAAGGAATTGGCAAGTAGTGTCGCAAAACTTATATTTTTATAGTGTTGGAAAGTGTTTCTAGATGATCTGGCTACCCATGCCTATTTTTTTTTTAGCCAGATATGGCGTATATATAAGTATGTGTTCGATTTTCCTGTGATTGCCATTTTTTCGTTTTTTCCCATTTCTTTCAAAATTACTACGTACTAAGGAACTATCACAGAGTAATATTTCATTTATATGTTTATTTGTCGGAAAATATGCCTTGATGGTTTGCCTAGCACGTGGCTGAAATTTTTTTTTCTGAAATGCCGTATATTAGAATGGCCATTTTTCCACGAGTGCCCCTTTTTATTTGTTTTACATTTTTTTGCTTAGTCATGTTACCGTAAGGAATTGGCAAGTAGTGTCGCAAAACTTATAATTTTATAGTGTTGGAAAGTGTTTCTAGATGATCTGGCTACCCATGCCTATCTTCTTTTTTTAGCCAGATATGGCGTATATATAGGTATGTGT
>NC_090746.1:44021932-44056932 GCF_036898095.1 Palaemon carinicauda | reverse complement strand
TACAACGTATACAGAAAACGTTTTTCTCCCTAAGAGGGAAGAAATGATTAGTGCCACTCTGAAATTTGAAAATTTTGATAAAATTTTCTAATATAATTTTCTGTAAATGTTGTATACAATCAACACTGTGTGCTATGTACACACGGCACAAGCGTTATCTGTATAATTCCACACCTGAGATTTTGAACAGTCTTAGTGTCACCATGATGACACCCACTTAAAAGGTATCGCACTGTAAGTGTCAATACCTTTTCACCCTAACTGACAGTCCAAATCAATTCACTGTTCATCGCAGCGCTAGACGACAGGTTTTAGTACGCTACCTGCCGCCACCATGTAATGCTTCAGTTCGTGCACTTGCTTTGCATAGTGTTTGTAGAACACTCTGGATGACTTCCATCCAGTGTATGAGCGAAGACGCTCACAGTCCATATACTGAAAAAAGTTCAGTGATGAAGCAATTTTTCTCGGATCATGACATGCGGATGTACTGTCAGGATCCGCTCTGCGAATGAAGTAGGTGAGCTTCACCCTCAGTTGTTTTAGGGATAAGTTTGATCCTGAAGTTTCTCCTTTGAAGAGCTGTCCTCCCCTGAACTCTGAAGTTCTTCAAAAATAGACCTTTAGACACTCTACTGGACACATAGAGACATCTTCCTTCAGGGGGCAGATCCTCTTAGTGGGTACCTCGCTCTTGGCGAGAAAGGTTGGATCAGGAAAGAGATTCAGTTCTCCCACTTCTGTGAACTGAATATGGCCCTCATTTCTTGATAGGGCTACTATTTCACTAACTCAAGGCCCTGAGACTATAGCGAACATGAAAATAACCTTTTGGGTTAGATCCTTGAGAGAACAATCTTCATTGTTCACAGATGAAGCATAATGTAGGACCTTGTCCAATGACCATGAAATGGGCTTCGAAAGAGCTGCAGGCCTAAGTTTAGCGCATGCCTTCAGGATCTTGTTAAAGATTTCGTTTGTCAAGTCCACTTGAAAGGCATATAGAATAGGTCTAGTCAGGGCTGACTTACACGTAGTTATCGTGTTGGCGGCCAGACCTTGTTCATGGAGGTGGATAAAGAAGGAAAGACAGAAGTCTATTGAAATTTCTTTCGGCCCTTTTGCTTTAACGAAAGCAACCAACTTTTTTCCAAGACGATTCATATTGTCTTCTAGTTGACTTAAAAACTTGTATTCTTCTAAGAGGTCTATACTGCCCTTTAAGATCCCAAATCTTTTCTTAAACGCAAAGGCGAGAAAATCATGAGATGAAGGTTTTAGGTTCTCTGTGATGAAGCAAAGACAGTCAACTTCTGAACCCGTTGAGATAGTGTTGGGTTCGGTAGAGGAGCCGGCCTCAGCTTCAGTTCCATCACTAGAGGGAACCAGTTGCTCTTGGGCCACTTGGGGGCCACTATTGCTGCCGTTTCCTGGAAGGATCTCAGCTTGTTGAGGACCTTCAGCAGGAAGTTGGATGAAAGGAACAGGAAAATCCGGGTCTATTTGTTCCAACCGAGGGACATGGCGTCCGTTGTCTCCGCTAGAAGATACTCATATGGGGCTACATATCGAGGTAGTTTCTTGTTGTCGCTCGCCGCGAAGAGGTCTATCTGCAGTTCCGGGACTTGTTCCAAGATAGAGGAGAATGAATCTGCATCTAGGGACCATTCTGACTATCTGCTTGAGCCTGGATAGAGCGTCCGCTGTCACATTGCGGAACCCTTGTAAGTGAACTGCTGATAAGTGCTATCTCTCTAGACAAAGGATGACTAATATCACATGGTTGATATGGGACGATCTCAAGCCTTGTTGGTTCAGAAATCTCACTATCACTTCACTGTCCAAGATTAGCCAGCTTTGGACTGATCTGCAAGGGGAGAGTTTTCCCAACGTCAAGAGGACGGCCATAGCCTCCAAAATATTGATGTGAAAGGCCTTGAACAGAGATAACTAAGTCCCTTGGACTTTCCTTTGATGAGAGAGAACTCCCCATACTTCCGTTGAGGCATCCATGTGGATGGTCACTGACGGCAGAGGTGGTTGCAAGGGCACATTCCTCGTTAGGCTCTTGGCCTTTGACCACAGCTTGAGAAGTGATCGTAGTAAGGCCAGTTTGATGCGTATCTTCTCCAGTCTCCTGACGTATCTTTCAGCTATGCTCTTAGCACTGGGTCTGATACTGCTGCGAACTAGAGAGAGGCCAGTACTCTATCCTGTTGGTGTATTGAGATCCTGTCGGATTTCCGTAGTCTCATGACAGACCCTGCGATCTCCCTCCTCTTCCCTGAGGGAATGGAGAGGCAGTGTGACCTCAGCTTCCAATGGATTTCCAGCCATTGAAACCATTGAGCTGGAGAGAGTCGAGACTATTTCAAGTTGATCTTGCTTCCCGGATGTTCCAGGAACTGGATCACTTCTTTGGATGCTTGCAGCCAAGCCGTTTCGGATGCTGCCCACACCAGCTAGTCATCCTGGTACGCTGCTACCTGAACGCCTTCTAGAAGTAGTTGTTGCACGACTGCGTTCGCAAGTCTCCTGAAGATCCTTGGGTCTATGTTTAGTCCAAAGGGTATGACTCTGAGAACATACTTTATCGACTATAACTTAAATCCTAGATAGGAGCCAATAGGCATCTGCCAGGTTTATCGAGACTGTGAACGTCCCTTTGGGTAACAGGGTCCTTATGTGTTGAAGGATTAACATCCTGAACTTACTGTTTTCTATGAACTTGTTGAGTGGCAACAAGTCCAGAATGACTCTGAGTTTGTCTGAGTCCTTCTTGGGAACACAAAACAGCCTTCCCTGGAATTTGATGGACTTTTCTTTCCTTATAACCCGTTTGCTCAAGAGCTCTAGGGTATATACTTCTAATGAGGGGGTGGAGAGTTGGAAGAATTGAGGAAATGATGGTGGGGACTTGTTCCGTTTCCATCCTAGTCCAATCTTGATTAGGCCGTGGACACAAGGATCAAAGGTCCAACGATCCTGAAAATGTTGGAGCCTCCCTCCTACCGGAAGCATCTTCTTGCTTTGATTGTCCGGAGGATTTACCTCCTCTACCGCGTCCTCCCCTACCTCTTGAGGGATGTCTAGAGGAGCCCCGTCTGGATTCTTTACCTTTCGGCCGAAAGGTAGTGGTTTGCCTCTCAAACCCGGGGTTGAATGCTGGTGACTGGGCAACCAGCTGTTGAGGCACCACTTGGAAGGTGATCTGTGTTTGGGCCACCACTTTGGGGCACCGTGGTCATTGTGACTGTGGGATGTTGTTGAGTAGGCCGAGGAGGAAGTCTAGGCTTCTTCCTCTTCCTTTTAGGTTGGGGACCCGTATCCGTGGAAGACTTCCTCTTTGAGGAGATGCCCCACTTCTGGAGAAGGTTCCTATTCTCGGTGGTGGTTTTCTCAACTACCTCTTTGACTACTTCGTTCAGGAAGAGGACTTTACTCCAGATGTTAGAAGATATCAGCTTCCTGGGTTCGTGTTTCACTGTTGCAGCAGCGAACACGAACTCTCTACAGGCTCTCCTAGCCTTCATGAAAGCATACAGGTCCTTTACTAGGGTGGCTATATGCATTTTGGCCAGGACCATGAGCATTTCTGGGGTACTTCTTTGGCCTGCACACATCTCTATGCAGTTTTGTAGGGATAAGGATCCAGCAAGTCTCTCTTTCGTCTCTTGTTCCTTACGCAAAAGAAAGTCAGAAAGTTTAGGGAGATTCTCGCTAAACTGTCGTCCAGCGATGTCTGCGTCCAGTTTCCCTACTGAGAAGGTTAGGTGGACTTCCTTCCATTCCTTCTCTTCCATGGGCAAGGCCAACGACAGAGGCCTGCACTCCTTTAGTGCAGGGCATGGTTTGCCTGCCTCCACTGCCTTGGCAACAGTTTTAAATGCCTTCGACGTAAAGGGGAAGGCTATTCAAGCAGGAGCAGGAATGGTAGGGTGTTTCTTGCTCAATTATTATTATTATTTTTACTATCCAAGCTACAACCCTAGTTGGAAAAGCAAGATGCTATAAGCCCAAGAGCTCCAACAGGGAAAAATAGCCCAGTGAGGAAAGGAAATAAGGAAATAAATAAATGAAGAGAACAAATTAACAATAAATCATTCTAAAAAAAGTAACAACGTCAAAACAGACATGTCATATATAAACTATTAACAAGTTCAAAAACAAATATGTTATAAATAAACTATAAAAAGACTCATGTCTGCCTGGTCAACAAAAAAGCATTTGCTCCAACTTTGAACGTTTGAAGTTCTACTGATTCAACTACCCGATTAGGAAGATCATTCCACAACTTAGTAACAGCTGGAATAAAGCTTCTAGAGTACTGCGTAGTATTGAGCCTCCTGATGGAGAAGGCCTGGCTATTAGAATTAACTACATGCCTAGTATTACGAACAGGATAGAATTGTCCAGGGAGATCTGAATGTAAAGGATGGTCAGAGTTATGAAAAATCTTATGCAACATGCATAATGAACTAATTGAACGACGGTGCCAGAGATTAATATCTAGATCAGGAATAAGAAATTTAATAGACCGTAAGTTTCTGTCCAACAAATTAAGATGCGAATCTGCAGCTGAAGACCAGACAGGAGAACAATACTCAAAACAAGGTAGAATGAAAGAATTAAAACACTTCTTCAGAATAGATTGATCACCATAAATCTTGAAACACTTTCTCAATAAGCCTATTTTTTGTGCAATTGAAGAAGACACAGACCTTATATGTTTCTCAAAAGTAAATTGGCTGTCGAGAATCACACCTAAAATTTTGAAAGTGTCATACAAATTTAAAAAAATATTATCAATACTGAGATCCGGATGTTGAGGAGCCACCGTCCTTGACCTACTTACAATCATACTTTGAGTTTTGTTAGGATTCAACTTCATACCCCATAATTTGCACCATGCACTAATTAAAGGACACTTTCGAATTTGAATAGCCCGCCTTTTTTTAGGCTACTCGACAAGAGAGCCTTTGCCTTATCGTGGTCGAAAACCCTGACCTCCTTCGGTTCTGTCTCCTCTTAAGGCGTTGGTTCATGCTTCAGTCAAATGAAGCAATCAGGGTAAGCGTTAAAGCTTGGCCAAAACTGGATGTCCTCTAAGGGGACGGCTCCCATCTTCTCTGAGATGTAGACTTTGTCGTTAGTAATCGGCATAAACTCCGCATACCTCCAGGGATTAGATTTGAAGCAGGTTGGGAGGTTTTTGACTCTGGGTTGCTTGTATGACCCTCGGGAGGCGGTAAGTGGAGCTTCACGGAGCTCTCTCTCAAGTCTCACTTCCCTTGCTTCGCCTTGCTTGCGAATGCTCTCCATTAAAGCCGTAATATGGGCCAGTGTCTAGCTCATGTTGTCCAATGGCCACAGGATTGCGATAGCTAAGCCATCGCTAAAGGACAGAGAGGGGAAGGGAAAAGGGTCCTGTATCAAGTGTAGAAGAAGGCAGCAGGATTGCCACCACTTCCACACAAAAGTGAAACATCCTAGGCGGCAGAAGAATATCTATTCTTCAGCCTAGGGTCTGCCAAATCAGGACTAGTCTTCTAGACCGCAGGGGAGAAGGTGGGGGCATCATACTACCAGTTCAACTGCGGCCTAGGGAGGCTTAGCCTCCTATGTCGGCAGCACTAAGCCAGCAGGGGAGTGACTACTCACCCTGCCACTCGGCCGCCGGCAGAAAGACTGAATACTCTGAGGTTCTGCCGAAAATATATATATATATATATATATATATATATATATATATATATATATATATATATTTATTCATTTATTTATATGTATGGATATATATGTGTTAACATTTCAAGTATAATGAATTCTTGTGTAATGACCATGCTACATCCTAGTTTGCTCTAATTAGTCTACGATCTAATACAGATGATGGACACCTTCAGAAATGAGTTCTTTTACTCAGTGTATCAAGGTCTTCCCTTCGACCAGCAATATTTCTGTAGTACTACTCAAGTAGCATTGTCCAAACATATGTCGACCTCAATGCCAGAATTTCCATACTGGATTTCCCTAAATTCACTAGACACTGACCTTTAATTACAACCTCAATAAATATGACAAATTGGGAAGTAATTAGAACTATTCTAAATTTTGCAAATTTGGAGCTATTTATATGGATAATACTTCTGCCGAAGCCTTAAGACGAGCCATAACCACCCACCCGCCAGATGTGCTTGGTAGCCGGCTAAAACTACTCACTCATACACCTTGGTTGAGTATCCACTTTGCTTGTAGGCAGGACTTCTTGGTGAACAGGTGTTACTTGGCCCATTTGTATATAGTAGATAGCTGCAGGCTTGTATAGTTAGGAAAATACAAAATGCTTCCAAATTTGTCATTTGTTCCGTCACCAAACACAAATCCTCCGCTATTTATAGGGAGGACTTAATCCTTAGGAGGGTGGATGCTCACACCAACTGGCTATTGGCATTAACCCGGGGTTTTGTCCGTACGTGCTTTCCATTTAACTGGTAGGAACCTTTGAACCTTGCTAAATACCGTTGTACGCATCGTCAGCATCCTACGCAAGCTATGTGCTTTTGATACTAGCAATAAGAGTTGATCTAGGCAAGAGATCTTTTGAGCTATAGGAATCTTTTGAGAGTACCATAGACGTTGCCTAATGCCCCCTCGCAAGGGGGTATTGGGGATGCATTAAGTATTATTTATATACTAGGTAACACAAGGGAACTGGTTTTATCTGCAGATAGGTGAGGTCAGCTTTTACAGAGGACCCTGGATGCTGATTCCCCAATAAAGGGAATGAAAAAAGATAGATAGAGCCGGTCATTCTTAAGTAAACATCGCAAGCTAATCCCAGGTAACCTTTGCTGTCAACCTTCTGCTACTTGTCCATTAATGAGCCCGATATATTTAAACCACTTGCTATGCAGCCACCACAGGACCAATGCAGAACATCTCCAGGTTCCAGTGGGTTATGTCTTTCAGGTAGTGCATGGTGAAGGTCTTTTGACACTTCCACATGCCCGCTTGCAATACCTGTGTTACAAAACAGTTTTTCTTGAAGGCTATGCACGTAGCAATGCCTCTAACATCATGAGCTGTGGGTCGTTGTGTTGGAGAAGGATCGGGATTTAATGCTAGGCTGAGATACTTTGTGATCCTCCTCATAACCTACCCTGCCGGCACTCTAGGGTAAGTTGCTGATGTTCTTTTGAGGAAATCCATCATACTCCTTACTGGACTTAGTGGCAGTTGATCTAGGTGGAGAAGGATCGGGATTTAATGCTAGGCTGAGATACTTTGTGATCCTCCTCATAACCTGCCCTGCCGGCACTCTAGGGTAAGTTGCTGATGTTCTTTTGAGGAAATCCATCATACTCCTTACTGGACTTAGTGGCAGTTGATCTAGGTCATTGTTACAGTACGAAGACCCCCATTCTAGAAGAACACGAGTCTAGAATCCACTACTGTCGAATTTTTAGTCTCAGTGATAAACTCAGGGACAAGTTAATAATTACCTCCCCCATCTCCTTGAATGGGCGATGTTGTGGGAAAGACTATGTTCACTAACTCGTTGGCCAAAGCCAAGATGAATAGGAACACTGTCTTCAAAGTAAGGTAGTGATCTGTTGCACCTTTCAGAGACTGAAGGATACAAACCAGATTCCACAGAGGAGGTCTTACATCCAACTGGGGCCAGGTAAGCTCAAAGCTTCGTCTGAAGAGAGAAACTTCCAACGAAGAGGATTTATCGACTCCTTTTAGCTTAAAGGCAAGGCTCAAGGCTGGGCAATAGCCTTAAACTGCCGAAACAGAGATGAACATTTCCTCCCGTAGATGCACAAGGAACTCCGCTATTGCTGGAATAGAGACATCAAGGGGAGAGATATCCCTTCCAGGAAACAAACTGCAGAAGACAGTCCACTTAGCCTAGTAGACTGAGGCCAAAGATTGTCAGAGGTGTCCAACCATCATGTTCGCACCATGTTGCAAAAATTCTCTCTGAGTGAGGAGGTGCTGGATAGTTTCAAGGCATGAAGTCGTAATGAAAGTACGACCTTGTGGAAGATGTTCGCATGTGGTTGTGTTAGTAGTTTGTGTCATGGAGGGGGTTCTCTCAGAAGCTCTATCAGCAGCTGCAGAGGGTCTGGGATCAATTTAGCAGGAAGCTATAGCGAAGCTATGAGATTCATGGATAAATTGACTGATACGCTGGTCTTGCTTGATGAGAACTCTTTTCATCAGACAAAACAGGGGGAAAGTGTAGACGTCGATGTTGTCCTACCATTATTACAATGCCTCTTGCCAAAGAGCCAGAGGCTCCGGGACTGGGGAGCAGTAAAGCAGGAGCCTGAAGTTCAGGGACATCGCGAACAAGTCCATAGTCTGGGAACCTCAAAAAGTCAGTACTTTGTTGGCTACTAGATGATTCAAAAACCACTCGGAGCCCACTAAGCTCCGTGATCTTAGGACTTGCAGTCTTGGGGAGTTAGTAGTTCTCATAACCAGAGTATTCCACCACCCACGAGCACTCACCCATACGAGCCCGGGGTGGGTCGAAGTCGTTGGAAATGGACGTCTGAGGTCCGTCGTCAGCTGACGTCCTCGATGGTAAAGAATGGAGAAACCCTGAGCCCTCTCTTGTTGAAGCCTTGCTGCCCTTACCGAGGTTTTAGGAACGGTCTTGGATTCCTTCAACTCCTTGGAGGATGGGAGATATTTCTCCCGAAAGGAGGGCCTGGAGTGATCTTCCTTCCTAGAGAAAGGCTTTCCCTCTCCTGAAGAGGGACCTACGGCTGTCTGGCTCGTTTTCCTTGAGACTGGGCGTAGTTCCGGGGGAACTATCTCAATGGGACACAGGCAAAAGGAATCAATGAAAACTCCCTAGGTAATTATGATCCTTCTCCGAGACATCTGTGAAAGTTATCTCCCCTGGGAGATGTCGGCTTGGTCATCTTCCTCCTCTTCTTCTTCGTTATGACTGGTATCAGCTGCATCCGTAGAAGTCCTCCTGGACTTCCAATCCAATCTCAGCTGCTTCCCGTTTCCTTTTGAGAAGAGAGATGATCATCCTCGGAGAGGGTGTAACTACTGTGCTGGCCCTGCTGTCTGTCTGGGGTCAAAAAGGGGGAGGCTGTAGATGGAGGGGTTAATCTCTCCAAAGGAAGCCTTGGTGTGCTGGTAATCCCCTGTGCTAGGAGAAGTGGCCCCGTAACGGCTTGATGCACTGCCTTGCCCAGTGCATCAAGCTACAAAGGCTCCTTCCCGACAGCAGAGGTGATCAGAGGATCCCTCAGGAGACTGGCCGCTGAAGTCCTAGGCTTGAGAGCCTGAGAAGGATTCCTACCTGGTAAAGCTGGCACCAGCCTGACCTCTGGCTCGGTCTTGGAATATCCGAGAGGTTTAGATGATTCCCTCCTAAAAGGGACTGGGTGTCTGCCCTGCTGGAGGTCTTCTGGTGGTGGATGTTTTTTGGAACCTGAAAGAATTGGCCTGGCACATAGGGAACGAGTCTCCTTAGGTTGAGATGGCCTTGGACAATACTTGATAGTTGGTGACTCTTTTTGAAGGAGTGGTGATCCGTGACACCGGAGAGGAGAACCTACCTTGAAGGACGACGGGTATTGCTTTTGGGTTGCTCACACTATGGGTGGTTGTCCTGCGCTGGCGTGCGACGATCGCGAGCTGGCCTCTACAGAGAATAACGATTCTGCTTTGGCGAGTGCCAGTCAGGTTATTGTGAGCGGCGCTAGTGGGCTGAAGATGGCGTGATGCAGCAGGAGATCTGCGTGGTGCTGATGAACGTTAAATTGCTGGGTAATGGCAAGGAGTGGTGAATGAAGAGGGGCCTATAGGGGATGAGGAGCTGGTGCCAATAAGTTGGAGACCGACCACATGGCGAGTGGCTGTGGCCTGTCGAGCAGTAAGCCCCTGGTGAGTGACAAACAGCAGGAAAAGGGCAAGAGCCGGATGAACGCCACAAAGCTGGTGTATAACAAGCCAGAGGAAGGTGAGCCATTGACAATTGACGAGCAACGGGAGAATGGCAAGAGGTGGCAAGGGGTGGCAAAGAACAAGCCAGGGGGTGGTGAACCGCTGGTGAGTGATGAACAGGAGAATGGTGAAGGTCTGACGAACGACACAAGGCCAGCAAACAATGAGCCCAGGGCCAGTGAGCTGCTGGCGAGAGATGAGTAGTCAAGGGGGAGTCCAGAAAAGCAGGCGAGTGACGAGCACACGTTAGCTGACAGCGAGACTTCCTATGATGGTCTTGAGCTGGCAAAGGTTGAGGCGAGGGGGGAAAGTCCCTGGGTGACGAGTGACAATCATGCAAAGATCGGAGCTCAATAGGTGAGGAGTAGGTGTCACGAGGAGACTGGCACACAGCTGGAGAGTGATGAGTTGCCAAAGGCGAACATCTGGCAGATACAGGATATGATCGGCAGTCCCTACAGTTATTGAAGATATGTCCCCTAACCACAGGGAAAGGAGAACGTCTAGAGCGTTGAGGAGGTCTGCACTCCCTGGGTAATGACAAGGGAGGGTCCTTGTGAGGAGTTCATTGGCGATGTTTCTCTAAATGGGATATCTGCTCAGGGTAGAGGGGCTTCTGATGCATATGGAAGATCTCTGGGATGGCATCACTGGGGTGGATCTCTCTCACTGACAAGATTGATAGCCACCCACAGGAGAGATCTGCCTCAGTCTTTGCTCCACCCCGATGAAAGAGTCAGCTCAGCACGGGGGGAGCATAGTCTCTGGTAACAGCAGCAGCAAACAGAGAAGGCACAGGTCTCTGTCCTTCGGCAGTCAGGATTAAGGAAACTCTGGGTCACGTTGCTCCGAACTCATCGTTGAAGGGAGTTCCACCTCAGAGGAAGCCGGTGTGCACTTCCCCCAGAAGCAAGGTGAAAGAGTACCATAAATGCTTCCTTTGACGGGGGCCCGGTTACACCGAGCGACGGCCAAACCTGTAACAATTGAGAGAATGAGAATGTTCTGCCCAAGGGAAGGAGCATAACTGCTATCCCTTGAACCCCAAGGTTGAGCCAGTTTTAATTGGTCTACCCTTCATTTTGATCGTTCCCCAGGAGAGACTTATCGAGCAGGATCTTTGGGAAGAGATTGGAAGGTTAATGAAGTCTGAGATTTCTTCAACTTTGAGGAAGACCCCAAGGTTAAGAATCTCTCTTCGACTTCTTCTTTCTTCATCACCCAAACCTCCCCAATAAGAAGCAGACCGCTCCCGGCATTCAGGACAGGTGTTGGCCCATACACAGCGCCATCCTCGGTAAGCTGGACACAACTAATGTGGGTCCGTCTCAACAGAGGACATGAGAGTACTGCTGAAGCCTTCATGCCTTGAACTGTATTGCATGAGGACGGTCAAGGAGAAGCGATCACACTACAAAAAAAAAAAGAATTTAAAAAGTAATGAAGTCAAATAACTAGTCAGTTGGAAGAGAGAAAGTGACAACGTCCGTCTTCCACCGACCCAAAAGCAAAGTTGTTATCTAGGACACTTAATACTACTGGAGATGACCTGACTCAGAGTTCTTACCTGAACCTGTGACGCCAGGCTTACCAGTTTGACTGTCAGGTCCAGCTCCGCCATTGACTGGGAAAAAAGGTCTTGGAACCAAAATCTACAGAGCTAGTGTTATTGTTAACCATTCCCTGTCTCTTTAATGCATTGTTATCTTTATGATACCTTTCGTGTAAAATTCTTAAATGTTTTATGACTCAGTTTATTAATAATTTTCCATTTCGAGAACAATAACATAGAAAAAATCCATACACGAATCAATCACTTACTAATCTGGAAGATGGCTTAAGT
The DNA here is from genome assembly GCF_036898095.1 of Palaemon carinicauda. Lineage (NCBI taxonomy): Eukaryota > Metazoa > Arthropoda > Malacostraca > Decapoda > Palaemonidae > Palaemon > Palaemon carinicauda. The sequence goes on along the minus strand of NC_090746.1, from coordinate 44,045,111 downwards.
AGGATTTGATTGAGCCCATGATAACAGATAGCTAGTCTTTATGCAAAAATCAGTAACAACAGTTGTGAGATTATTACAAGCTATGTTCAATGTAATCCATAGAGGGCTGTAAAGGATAACAATTTTACCATAGTTCAATATTCCAAGGAGTTTGTAATGAATTCACCAATAAGTTGAGCAACAAGTTTAACATTATTTTTTTTTTCTAATAAAGCAGCGCAGGAGGGAGCTACCGAAAATAAAAAGCGCAAGAAAATAGTTGCCATCTATAAACAAAGGTCTGAATAGAACAGACTCTAAGTTCCAGTACACTGTTGTAGATTAAATTGGGAATCGAGAACTATCAGTTTGACAGTCTGACTGGTAAAGCCTGGCTTCACCTAGTCCAGGTCAGGGCATCTCCAATTATTTTTCCTCCAAGGTTGTTACTCAACCCAGGTATGTGAGTGAGAGTGGGTAGCTGGCTATCACCCCTCCCTGCTAACTAACAGTAACTGCGGCTTGGACTCTTCATATATATTTTACATACACAAAATTCTGCCTGCCAATGATGAAGAAAAATTTTTCTGTATTGCTTTTTTATGACAAACATTTCAGCAGTGACGTGGCTAAGAGGTAATTAAGAGAATGGAAGACAGGTGGCTTGAAAAATCATCTTTGAAGGATGAGGCCCACTCATTTTGAAATGTCTTATTTGTTGGAAGACGCTTCTTAACCTTCTCTTGACAAATCACACAGAAAATCCTGGCTATGTTGCTTCAGACCCTGTACACATCAGGGATATTTGATCCTTCATTATTTTTGCAGCAGCAAGATTCTTCATAGGAAAACTGTGCTCCAAAATCTATAATACTTACAGACAATTTGAGTCCTTAATTGTTGTATACTCGTGAGTTTAATGTCTTCTAAGTAAAAGCAGGTCGAGTTTGTTGGTCATACCTTCGGGGTCTGTATTAGTTTTTTGGAAGATATATTAAATTTTTCAAAATCCGAAAGAACGGGGGACAGAAAGACATAGTAAAAGTAGTTGATGTCATCCTGAAGCAGTTTATGTATCATCCTTGAGTTGTACTTAATGTATTGTGTGCTTTCTGGCATGGCCGTGTTGAAATATGCGTTCAATTCCTTCCAGTTTTCCAGGAATCGTTTAATTATATGTGTTTTGACAAGCCACCGTGTTGGATTAACTGCGGCTTGGACTCTTCATATATATTTTACATACACAAAATTCTGCCTGCCAATGATGAAGAAAATTTTTTCTGTATTGCTTTTTTATGACAAACATTTCAGCAGTGACGTGGCTAAGAGGTAATTAAGAGATTGGAAGACAGGTGGCTTGAAAAATCATCTTTGAAGGATGAGGCCCACTCATTTTTGAAATGTCTTATTTGTTGGAAGACGCTTCTTAACCTTCTCTTGACAAATCACACAGAAAATCCTGGCTATGTTGCTTCAGACCCTGTACACATCAGGGATATTTGATCCTTCATTATTTTTGCAGCAGCAAGATTCTTCATAGGAAAACTGTGCTCCAAAATCTATAATACTTACAGACAATTTGAGTCCTTAATTGTTGTATACTCGTGAGTTTAATGTCTTCTAAGTAAAAGCAGGTCGAGTTTGTTGGTCATACCTTCGGGGTCTGTATTAGTTTTTTGGAAGATATATTAAATTTTTCAAAATCCGAAAGAACGGGGGACAGAAAGACATAGTAAAAGTAGTTGATGTCATCCTGAAGCAGTTTATGTATCATCCTTGAGTTGTACTTAATGTATTGTGTGCTTTCTGGCATGGCCGTGTTGAAATATGCGTTCAATTCCTTCCAGTTTTCCAGGAATCGTTTAATTATATGTGTTTTGACAAGCCATCGTGTTGGAGTAACTGCGGCTTGGACTCTTCATATATATTTTACATACACAAAATTCTGCCTGCCAATGATGAAGAAAAATTTTTCTGTATTGCTTTTTTATGACAAACATTTCAGCAGTGACGTGGCTAAGAGGTAATTAAGAGATTGGAAGACAGGTGGCTTGAAAAATCATCTTTGAAGGATGAGGCCCACTCATTTTTGAAATGTCTTATTTGTTGGAAGACGCTTCTTAACCTTCTCTTGACAAATCACACAGAAAATCCTGGCTATGTTGCTTCAGACCCTATACACATCAGGGATATTTGATCCTTCATTATTTTTGCAGCAGCAAGATTCTTCATAGGAAAACTGTGCTCCAAAATCTATAATACTTACAGACAATTTGAGTCCTTAATTGTTGTATACTCGTGAGTTTAATGTCTTCTAAGTAAAAGCAGGTCGAGTTTGTTGGTCATACCTTCGGGGTCTGTATTAGTTTTTTGGAAGATATATTAAATTTTTCAAAATCCGAAAGAACGGGGGACAGAAAGACATAGTAAAAGTAGTTGATGTCATCCTGAAGCAGTTTATGTATCATCCTTGAGTTGTACTTAATGTATTGTGTGCTTTCTGGCATGGCCGTGTTGAAATATGCGTTCAATTCCTTCCAGTTTTCCAGGAATCATTTAATTATATGTGTTTTGACAAGCCATCGTGTTGGAGAAACCTTAATAAATGGCATGGCACAAATTCTTCTTTAATTTCCACACTCCTGATCTTGTTCTCTTCAGGCTTCGAACAGTTTCCTGTATGTACAAAGGCGAAGTTGACTTTGAGAAAACAGTCCTGGAATTTCTGTACCCAATACTGGAAGAAAAGACCTTGAACAATTTCTGGATACAAAGGGCCAAGGAATGACAGATGCACTTGTTGAGGATGCAGTGTGGATATTCCCCTTATATCCTTGGCTAAACACTGTTGTGTTGTCTGTTAAGTTCAACAAATATACACGACGTAGATTATGCAAAATCTACTCATAAAGTTTACTAAACAATGGCAAAACATTAACAGCAAAATGAAAATAATAACCAGCAAACAAAAAATAAAATTATATTGAAGATTTAACATAAATATCTAGATCATTACACAAGAGTCATCAAATACTCAAGACACACCAAAACTAATGGGTAAATATTCAAAGTGGTTATGAAGCAGGACGAGTTGACTTTCCAAACTTTTATACTGTACAACAAGGGATAGATGGCGTTGAGTAGTTTCAGATCTAAAATGTAGACTCGAAGAATCAGTGTTTCTGCCTGATGATGATCGAATCAACCTGTTGAACTCACGTTCGTCAGACTGCTGGCGCCGAAGTACAGCAGTTATGAGAAATATCTAAAACTCACGTACCAGAACACAATGATATTTTGAGTTACAATTGCAATAAAATATTTATAAATGAATTGATTTATTTTTACATTAATATATATGAAATGAAATTAATTGTTTTATTTTTAAATCAACATACTGTACATGAAAAAAGCCCTTTTCACAAATCTTTGTCTTATACCACATACTTTATCGTTGTTTGAGGGTTTAGATGAAGAATGTCTCCAAACACGAGATGTATTCAGTCAGATCTCCCTCTTTTCCTGCTGGTCACCTTTCCTTTCACAATTCCTACGCTGCTCGCACAGTGAGAGAACTTCCTGACTGCTGCTGCTACTAAGCTCTAAGCTGTCTAGCTTCGCTGACTGCCTGCCACCTGCTGCTTTGGCCTGGAGATAGCTGCTTGCTGACTGCTGCTGTTTGCTGCCCTCTCTTGCAAAGATTGCCGCTGCTGTCGACAGTATTCCTGCCTGTAAGGGGTGCCTTGTGCTACCGCTACTATGTAGGCTGCTGTTGGGCACCTTTCAGTGCAACTGACAAGGTCCTTGTCCTCAAACTACCGCCTGATCTTCAGCCTTTACTAAAAGAAAAAAATAAGACTTGTTAGTCTTTACACTCTAAAACTATCCTAACTTTACTGACAACTAACAGACCCTGCTGTGGAACATCTGGTAGCCCTTGTGGTTTTTAAAATTCCAATTGAAACAGGATTTAAGGGTCAAAACTTCCCACTCTTGCCGTCTGTGGCAGGTGGCATAGGGCCGCTAGGCTTGGTGACCATAAGCCAGGGATTGGTGATGGGAGTTAGGGGATAGGGCTTTGCTAAACTGCCATAAATAAGCCCGGATTTAAAATCACACACAGTTTCAATAAAGATATAGGTTGTACAGTGTTTTATTTACATCCTTAAAAATGTCCCTGCCTACAGGAATTAACTGCTGGGCCGACATAGTGCTTGGTAAGCAGTAAATAGGCTCCCCAGCTGTAATTTGTATAGGCTAGTAAATAGCTACAAATTGGATAGATAGGTCCTACCTGACTAAACGTTCTTTTGCAGATTCTGTTATTCATCCTTCTATCTTTAACTATAGCTTTGTCTGGGGCCTTAGGGCTTAAAGAGTTGGACAACCCAACCAGATGCACTGTCTATCCTTAACCCCCCTCTATGGACTTGGCTAGGAAGAAGGTAAATGAACTGACCATGGAAGAACTGGGCCTAATAGCTTGTAAGGAAATGGAAGGACACCCAGATCTGAAACCATGCTTACCCAAGGAGCAATCCAACCGGAAACAAACACAAGAAGACACTGAGCAGGACAAAGACAACCAGGAATGGACACAAGTTACAAGAAAGGAAAAAAACAGGCAAAGAGGAACCCTGCCCTGGCCCCTGCTGAAACTGGACCCCAGACACGAACCAATGAAGGAAGAAAAAATCTAACTGCTGAAGAGCAGAGCATTTGGGAAGTGCTACTACTATAGAGTTGTAGCCAGCAACTCTTAGGAGGCTTTCAAGGCAATAGCAGCCTACGACCAAAAACATAAAAGCCTAAAAATTGTAGCCAAACCCAATGGACCATCTCCATCAAAGATGTTAAATCTCTCATCACACTAAAAGGCATCTCCGACATTCATATGAGAGAACTCAGAGGGAAGGAAAAAATCAAGAAGGCTGTAGTTGTGGGCTACCCCACTGATATGATGGAAAGCTATCTAACAAAACTGCCCAACATTACAGCGGCCGAGAGAATGAACAACAAGGCTGGCGATTTAACAAAGGTCATCCTTGTCACTTTCAAAGAGCCTCACCCCAAGAAAGTAGATCTTGGAGTTTTCAGCAGTTTCTGGGCAAAAACGTACTACCCAGACCCCTTAAGATGCTACAACTGCCAGAAATTTGGCCACCATAAGGACCAATACCAGGACTGCATTGACAAAAAGGCGGCAGGAATACCCAACACACCGAAATGCCCCAACTGCAAAAAGGGCCACACTGCCATGGCTTGGGGATGTCCTGAAAGAATAGCCAGAGTAATTGCTGCCCTCCCCAAGGAGAAGAGAGAGGAGCCAAGAAGAAGGACAGCTCCCAAACCTCTGCCAAGGAGGAGGTACTACTTTCAGGAGGATCTCAGGGCACGCTCCAGAGCTAGATCCTCCTCTAGAGCCCCAACCTCCACAGATCTGGCCCCAAAACCCCTACTTAGAACTATCTTCATTAAGACCACGGTTCTTAGAGGAAAGCTAACTGACCTTGTCACACAGGCTCTAACTGGAAAAATTAGTGCTGGCACTAATTCAGCCAGCATGGAGAAAGTACTCGTGGGTTTTCTCTCCAAACCCAAGTTCTCCCCCTCCCCTCTAATGCTATCCAGGGGATCACCTCCCATGCCACAACACTAACACCTTCCCCTCCATCACCACTATCACCCGCACCTTCCACATCCACCACATCACAACCCATCCCCATCATCCCACTCACCTCAGCCACCATCACCTCATCCACCCTCTCCTCATCCACCCCATCAACAAAGGTCAAGGTAATTGCCTTTGCCCCAAGGGACCCAAGACAGTACTCTTCAACATGCACTCAGGAATAAGGGTCCTTAATAGGAATTCAGCCGATGTGAGGCCTAAAATTCCTCCCTAATTGCAGTATGCAAAACAGAGGAGATAGATGTCATCCTGTTGCAAGAAACATTCCTAGCACTAGGAAAAAAGCTGAGAATTGCAGGGTACAATGCCTACACCACCCCAAAGATAGGCACAGACAAAGTTTTAGCTACATTAGTTAGAACAACAATACCAACAACTAGGTTACATAGCCCAATTCCTTGTGGTACCAATGTAGAGACACTGGTAGTAACAGTAACATTACTGAACCAAAAAGTAGACATATACAACATATACAGGAAAATAAACAGGGAAGACGCAGGAGAGCTGCAACTGACACAACTCTTTGCACATGCAGAAAGAACACCATCACCTATATGTGGGAATTTTAATGCACACCATCCTATATTATCATCCCCATCAATGAAAACCCTTCAGCGGAACACAGAGCCTTTGCCCTTGAGGAATTTGAAGGAGTCGCCCTACTAAACACTGGGTGACCCACGCACTTAAGACGAGGCAGACTAGATCTGACCTTTGCCACAACATCAATAAGACACCTAACTAAATGGGGAGTGAAATCTACCCTGATTAGTGATCACTTTGCCACAATCACAAAATTGGAGATACAACAGCTACCTCGAATTCCACCATATCCACCAAGATGGAATCATGACCTAGCAGACTGGGTCTGCTTCCAACTGGCCATAGAGGAATGGGCAGTAAACTACAATACTCCAGAGGACATAGATCAACTAGAGAGAAGACCTAGTTGATGTGTTTCACAACACAGCTAACTATACATACAAGGACTCCTGGTACTGCTGCCTAGGAGTAAGGAGACTAAAAACACGGCTCAATAGGGTCACAAAAATATACAGAAAACGAACCACTGCAGAATAATAGAGAACTACTGCAAAATGTACAACAAAGAATCCATGAAATAAGAATAGAAAAATGGGTGGAATGGTGCACAAACTTGTCACAGTACACAACACTCACAGAGTTATGGAAATGGCTACACAGAGTACCCGGAAAAAAAAGACACCAGTTGCAACACACCCACACCCACGAGAAGGCAGAAATAATTGCAACAGCCTTCGCAAACAGAACACAGTCAGCTAATCTCTCCCTTGAAACCAGAATGCTACAAGAGCAACAGGCGCCAGCCAGATGGGAGGAAATTAACACAGTCTGTCAGCTACAGGATGACACAGATACCCCATACACAATTGAGGAATTGAGGGCAGTGTGCAAATCTTGAAAAGACACTGCGCCAGGGGCAGACAGGATAACTTACACCATGATCAAACACATGGGTCCAGCAGGAGAAACCACATTCCTAAGGTTAATGGACAGAACACACCTTGAGCACACAAGGCCTCAAGCCTGGAGGCAACAAGACACACAGCCGATCCACAAGCCTAAGGATCCAGGGAATCCCAAACCAATAGCTCTAGTATCCTGCATGGATAAGACAGGAGAAGAAATGGTTCTAAACAGAATGAAGTACAAAATTGGTCCCCTATACAAACAGCTATATGCATATCAGGAGGGAATTTAACCAAAAGAAGGCAACTATAGTCTTCATAGACTTTGAAAAAGCCTTTAAGCTTACCAGCCCAGCAGCAATGCTGCAATCAATGACCAGAAAAGGAGTAAAAGGTCACTTACTAACATGGATTAAGAGCTATGTGGTAGGAAGACAAGCTAAAGTTAAATTCCAAGGAGTGATATTATCTTTTCATGACTTGGAAAATGACACACCATAAGGAGGGATTCTCAGCCCCCTCCTATTCAACATCCTCATGGAAAACATAGCCTCTCTCCAACTCTCAGAAGGAGTAGAGATATTTATCTATGCTGATGATGTATGTGTAATAGCTCAAGGACCAGTCAGAATGGTAAGAATGCAGAGAGCACTGAATGACATCAATCAAAAGTCCAATGAGCTTGGACTGAAAATAAGTATAGATAAAACCAAGGCAATGACAATTAAAGCCCTAAACCCCCTGCATCCACTCACAATAGGAATGGAACCCCTAGAGTGGATGGACAGCTACATATACCTGGGAGTTGTAATAGACAAACATCTCTCCTTCAAGGAGGAAATCAAGTATCTCAAAGAAAAAGCAAATGCCAGACTGGTGGCCATATGATACATGACTAAGCTAAATGACTGAGCAAATGAGCATTCTCAAAAGTAGTACTACCTAGCCTGTTCCAGAACACTAGTAGACTATGCCTCTCTAACCCCAACCAACTTGACAGAAACAGTAGACGTAATTCAAAACAATGCCATGAGGCTCATTCTAGGAGCAACTATATGGACAAGACTGTGCAACATAACGATGAAAACTGGTCTGCCATCCCTCGAAGACAGGATTGCACAGAGAAATGCATCCACAATTGCAAAGATGTTCCTCTCAGACAGACTTAATGACAAAAAAGAGAGTGCGAGAGGAGCTATCAAAGCACCCGAGGCTCAAACCCCAAGCTCCTATGGTAAAGACCATAGTAACAACATAAAGAGCCAGGAACTAGATGATGATATTATGCAACTATGCCCAGACTCAGGACAGGGCGCACAACATATCCCACCGTGGAAGAGAGAAGTAGCAACCTTCAGGTACACTAAGCTTCCTAGAGCAAAGGATGACTGCACAATGGAGGAACTTAAGAATGCTGCCCAGGCAGCAATCCAGATTGCGGAAACAGCAGGGGCGCAGGCCTATTACACTGACGGTACTATAGACCCTGGAACCCAAACAACGGGAGATGCAGTATTTTCCAGTAACCTCACAGCCTGCTGGAGGTCATCCAATAATGCCTCCAACATGCAGAGAGAGCTTATTGCAATAAAACATGCACTATATCACTACATTGAAAATGAGGAAGGACCAGTAGTCATATATACTGACTCAAGATCATCAATGCAAACCTTGCAACAGGAAAAGAATAAAGAAAACAAGGCCCTGTTGGCTGATATCAAAACACTAATATATCAGCACAATGAAAGAAGCAGACCTGTAACTCTCAACTGGATTCCCAGTTACATTGGGATACCAGGGAACGAGAAGATTGATGAACTAGCCAAAGCACAAGATACATAGAAAGTGTACAGGTGCACATACAGCCTGCACTGCAACAGATTAAGAATAGAATAAAGCCACAGCTCAAAGAAAATCTAATCAAGAGCTACACAAGTGTAAAGGGAATAGCTCTCCCTCTGCCACATCATACAAATGGGCCAGGGAGCCTTCCCCCATTGACAGACACACCCCAAGAGAGCAGGTTGTATGTATACAGAGGCTCAGATTGGGATACAAGGCAAACTGGGAGATCTTGGATAATAACCAAAGACCCTGCGAACATTGTGATGTCATACCACAACAGGCCCTCCTGCACTACCTATTAGAATGTAGGGAGACAGCACAGCTGAGGGGTAACCTTTAAATGGACACCTACACGCCACAAGCCTGGCATACTGCCGCCACACTGGGAAAAGCAATTGTCGAAAACATAGAGATACACAGACAATTGCTTACAAGACTACCTCCACCAAGGTAACAACCTCTGAAACTCTCATCCAACCATCTCATCCCCTCACCGTACGGCCCTATTCACACCAACCTCTGTATATTCCGTACCCAATCTACTACTAAGATATTCCACAGGTACCCTAGTGACTAAAAGTTTGGGCAACCCCACCTGCAACCTTTCTCTACTATTCAAAGGCCTTACACCCCCCTTATCTAGCCAACACTATCCGTAATATGATGGCCCTCTTCCACTACCACCATCATCCTTACCCCCTGTTCACATCTGTCTCTACAACTAAAAACCTTACAAAGTTCCCATTAATTAATCATCCAACCTTTCAGAATTGCAGGTTACCCACGGGCCGACCAAAGGAAAGGCCCGTGCCAACAAGAAGTGTTGGCTTTAATAAGAACTGACCGACCAACCATTCCTTTATATAAGGAGGACCAATAGTCTAGAAAATTCCAGAGCGTTCGAGACTAATATTACACAATAGCAACATGATTGGAACCCACTCTCAAATCATCCTGTTGAACTCATGTTCGCCAGACGGTTGGCGCCGAAGTACAGCAGTTTTAAGTATCTAGAACTCCAGTTCCAGAACACAATGGTATTTTGAGTTAAAATTGCAATAACATTTAAAAATGAATGGTTTTAATTTTACATTAACATATATGAAGTGAAATTAATTGTTTTGGTTTTACATCAACATACTGTATATGAAAATACAAGCGATTTTCACAAGTTTTGTAATACAGTATACATAAATTTAACATATGTATAACAAATCCCCCTGTGTAGCAAAAAATTAGGGGCCATTAACCCACAAATTTTCACAAATACAAAGAGAATAATCTTATCGTACAAAATTCTCAATACAAATATTTAGTTTCAATGAAAATAAAATAAATTTTGCATTACAAACTTTAAATGAAACATAAAAATTCCACATAGTTGACAATCACAAAATATCAATGAAAATCATTACAATGAAAACTAAAAGGCTTCGCCTTATCAGATACAAAATTCACAAGTATCATTCAACCTATGCCGTTTTTTCGGCTTCGGTTTAGGATCATTTATAGGGATATGACAAAATAATACAAAAAAAAGCAGGAATGCCCATTGCAGAGAATTTTAGATAAGACTGGTTAGATTTCCCAATAGCTTGACACACAGGGCAAGCTGTGAAGAATTTTTCTTCACATTTCTTTTTCCTTTTGTATTTTGGTCTCGCTCTCAATATTGTTGTTACCCCTTCAACGTTCTCTCCCACATTAGGTTTTCTTTGCCGAAAACATTGGGAGAACTGCTCTACATCAACTGAACTCTTGACAATAGCGTGCGTCATGTTCGTGACGTCACACCGTAAAAACGTACAGCAAAAGCCTTACGCCGGCATACGATGGTTCTTTCCTCAAACTACGTGCATCGAGATAAATTATTACACTGGTTTTGAATACAATTTTAATATTGCTGACTTAAATGCTGATTTTATCTCTCAGTACTAATTCAGGTCTGTCAATCTTAAGATGTATACCCACTGCAACAGCCCATTGCTAATAGCTCATTTAAATTATTAAACTTTAGTAAGAAAGAATAGTTAGGATTATTATGTATGTATACTCCCTTAGAGCTGCAAGATTTCGGTAAGTATTTTGTACAAAATCCTGTTTCCTTCTGGCTCCATACAACAATACATTGCCCTGCCCTAAAGTCCCCATATGGAACCTCAACTGCGTTATTCTATGTACCACGAACCTCACCTGTTTTGGAAGGTAAAGACAGGTGAACCCATGTGACCTGAAGGTCATCTCATTCGTGCACGAGCAGCTGTTGTGACTGGCTGACTGACCTGGTCAGTCAATCTGTACATCTATGGCTCAACACCCCCCCCCCCCCCCACACACACACACCCCTCAACTGGACTCCCACCAAACAAAGGACCGGGGAGGTTTTGTGTCCTGTCAGTCGAAAATAGGGAAGACGATCCTGGGAAATATACCAGCAATACCCGATTTACCGAGAAGCGAGATTCCAGGGGTGGGCCAGTCAAGGGTGAAAACTAACCATTCCACAGCCATTTGCGAGGACAATTAAAGGCTCTTTCATCATACTGTAAGGAGTGCAGGTAAAACACGTGGCCACTTGTTTTCCCCCATTTTAGCTTAGATCAATTTTTACTTGATTTAGGTTTAACTGGCTTTTACATATTTCGGGCTGAGTGTGTGGGATTTTGTGTAAAGATTTTGCTTATAATTTTTGCTTTAGAGACTAGTATAGTCTCGGGGTCACAAGACCGCATTTCCGTCCCCATTTCAATCATTTGCTATTGCAAAATACCACGAGTCTAAGCAACCATACTTTTTTAATCATTTTGCATTCTTTGATTGGTTCCCTTATTTGCCTTTTGCAGCTGTTAAGATGCCCAATAAATTTGTATAAAAAAGTAACTAGTAGGTTAATTAACCTTTCGTATTATTCCTCTCTTTTTTGATTGATTATATCCAACATGAATATTTAATATCGAGACAGTATACCAGATATTTTGAAAGGAATAATCCTAAATAACTCAAGAGTAATAAGTGTGTTAGCGAGTGACTTAGCATTCAATCTCTGTGCCTCAAAGGTAAAGATCCTTGTCTTTAACTTTACTACAATACATCACTGCTCTCACCCATTGGCATTGTCTCAATAATTACTTAACGTAAAATTCCTGTCCAGCATCTCACTGGGGTCCCTGAAACGGAGCCAGAACAGAGGCCACGAGTATAGATGACCTTAGACCTGACAAAGATAAAGTAGGCCATCAAAATACTTTTATTTCATGTATGGATTTTCATGCCTCTGAACAGAGTATATTTTTTGCTTGCATTTAGAGTGAAGGTATGTGAACTACATCATCAAATTTATTAACAGGCTGTTTGTGCCTTGAGTGATAGCTCTCCTTTTCCTCCCCTGCTGATCTTTGCGTAAATGACGTAAGGAGACTTTCCCGGAACAAGTTCCTACTCAACCGTTAGATAACAAAAACACATTTTCACCGCACAAACATAATAGAACTGATTCACATCCTGCCAAATATCAGGCAAATAACAATGTCTTATATCATGATTCAAAATCGTACTCACTTCCTATTGAGCAGTCATATGCTGTTCATGAGTGACACTAAAAACATAAAAAATTTATTTACAGGGTTAATAACCTGAACAACAGATTGGCCAGACTTTCCAATTACAATCGACTTTGAATGAGACTTGGATTACAATATTCATTGAATAACAAAATATCTGCTGTTTTAGACATGTCTGGAATAAGACAAATCATTATCAAACTGATCAAACAAAAATGTCTCAGAAAAGTTAACATCATCATTAGAGGAGGTATCATCACAAGCAAAAGTACCTTCGAAAGAGGGGTCATTAGAATTCTCAAAAAGAATCAACAAAAATTAGCATGTCTTCATGAGACATGTTTGTGGAATAGTCAGAAGACATGACATTACAAACCAAAACGTCTTTTTGAGATAGGTTGGTAGAACAGTCGACAGCAGGAACATGATCAGGAACTAACACATCATTACTAGATATGTTAGTAGAACAGTCAGCAGTTGAAAAAATATCACGAACTAACATATCTTCACGAGATAGATCAGTAGAACAATTATTAGTAAAAACAGCAATAAAAACCAACGAGTCTTCACGAGGCAAGTTGGCAGAAAAAAACAACAGAGGAGACATCATCACGAACCGACATGTCATTTTCAGACGTGCAGTTAGAACTCTGAGTCTTCTCATTAATCTTAGCACTCAAAGAAAACAGAGTAGCCAAATCAGGACTGAGAACATCCAACTCCTGATCAAGAATTGGTTCATTAACCATATTTGGTCGGACATCAACATTCTCATCTACCAAGTCATTAACGAGCAAAAGTTGAATGCCATTAATGGGGTACTCGAAAATAACACCAACAAAAACCGGCCTGATAACCAGTCACAAAGAAGATCCATACGATGCAAGGGAATGCTAAGATGCGTACCAACCCCACAAATGGGAGCATACTTCCCAATAAACGAATACTCAGTCACAGGGACAACTTCCCTCAAAACGAGTGACTGGGCACAACCAGTATCACGCATGATACAAACAGGGTGTAGTGAACCATTATCAACAGCAACAAACCCCTTATAAGTATATGACTTGAAAACCTTATCAACAGGTCTGAAACAAACACTGGAATTAACAGGCATCCTGTAAAAATACACGGTAATTTATAGTGTTAACCTCTATTGGTAGCACGCTATAACGAGACTTTGGTAGCATTACACGAGCCAAAGTTTTAGCTTCTTTCCTTTTCAACTTGAAACATGCAGACACCGTGTGACCTGGTTTCTTTCAATAATTACACACTACAGAATCGTTATTAAAACTGCTGCTTTGAGACTTGACATGTGATTGAGAATTAGACCTTTGATCAACATTATCAGTACCTGTATGCTTATCTGTATTCCTGTAGTCTTTTGACCTATTAAACACATCTATCATTAGTCCTAGACTCTCTGTGAGCCAGTACATAATCATCAGCACATACAGCTGTTTCACAAAGGGTAGACAACTTTCTTTCGTTTAAGTAAACCTTAATGTTCTCAATAACACGATTCTTAAACTATTCAATTAAAATAATTTCTCTTAATCTATCAAAATCATCACTACACTCTGCTGCTTTACACCATTTATCAAACTAATCTGATTGTTCTCCACTAAATTCTACAAACGTCTGCTTACCTTGTTTTGTCCAACTCCTAAACTTCATCCTATAAGCTTCAGGAGTTGATTTATAGGTTTGTAAAAAAAAAAAAAAAAAAAAAAAAAAACATTTTTCAAGAATTCATAATCATCTACTCTATCCTCAGGAATAGAAGCATAAACTTTTTGTGCCCTAACACATAAATTCCTGATAATATATAAGCCCATTTTTTCTGCTAGCCATTTGCATTTCTTAGTTTTTCTCTCAAAACAGACAAAATATTCATCTAAATCTTTTTCATTAAAAGGAGGCCCAACTTTATCTTGGCTAGAAATAGCTGGCCCAGATTTATATGCATCACTAGAATTAACATGCTTAATTTTTTTTCAAGTTCTAACTCTTTTCAAACATTAAGCTCGTGAAGCTTTATTTGAGCTTCTCTATCTTTAGCTCTCTTCTAGGCTTGTAATTATTCACATCTCAAACCAACTTCTATTTGTTCACGTTTTAACTCTGCTTCTCTTCTCTCAAGCTCAGCTTCTAACTCCCTTTCTCTTAAATGAGCTTCTATTCTAAGTCTTTTGAATTCCAGAGCTGGCAAATCAAAACACACTGATTCCCTATCAATCGTATGTAACACTTTCTGAAGTAACTAAATGTTGAACTAACACATGTTTAATATCCCCTTTCCTCATTTAATTTTTAACATTAAGCTCAAGGTGTTTTCCTAAACCTACTAAGCTGCATTTCTTAAGATCACTCAACTTCTCAATTTGTGGATTCTCACAAGATTTGTCAAAATCTCAGATGCTTTAAACTCTGACATGCTTGCTGGCTATTTTATACAGTTAGCAAAGGTGTACAAAATTAATAGGATAATAATTCAGATCCTGGATATAGGCCCACAATTTTGTTGCGTACAATTATTGTACATGATGTAGATTAAGCAAAATCTACTCATAAAGTTTACTAAGCAATAGCAAAATATTTACAGCAAAAGGAAAATAGTAGCCAACAAAGAGAAAATAAAACTATATTTAAGATATAATACAAATGTTTAGAGCATTACACAAGATTCACCGAATACTCATGGCACACCAAAACTAATGGGTATATATACAAAGTTGTTACGAAAAAGGACGAGTTGACTTTCCAAACCTCTAAACTGTACAGCGAGGGACAGATGGTGTTGCGTAGTTTCAGGTGTAAAATGGTGACACGAAGAATCAGTGCTTCTGTCTGATGATGAATATTGTTTCAATCTTCTTTGTCTTCTTCAAAATACTTTATCGTTGAGTGTAGTCGCTAATTTTCAGTCACAGAGGGTGTAGCTGAAGAATGTTTCCAAACACGAGCAGTGTTCAGTCAGGTCTCTCTCGTCTTTCTCTCTTCTCCCACCTATCACCTGTCCTTTATATGTGTAAAACCAAATACTCTAGAAAATCCCGGAGCATTCAAGATTAATATTACACAATAGCGACGCACCAAGAACCCACTTTCAAATCATCCTGTTGAACTCACATTCATCAGACGGCTGGCGCACGAATACAGCAATTGTGAGAAGTATCTAGAACTCCCGTTTCAGAACGCAATGACATTTTGAGTTACAATTGCAATAACATATGGAAAATAATAGTTTTATTTTTACATTAATGTATGTGAAATAAAATTAACTGTTTTATTTTTACATCAACATACAGTACATGAAAAAATATGCCATTTTCACAAGTTTTGTAAAACAGTATACATAAATTTAACATACATATAATACTCTCCAATCATTACAGCTGCACTATCACACCTAATTCCCAAGCAGTTTAATAGGGTCATTCCATGTTAGGCAATGTGAAATAAGGCGTCACCATTTTTCTGGAATTACTGGAAAAAGGCCAAGGAAGGCTAATTCTATTTTGCAGAATATATTACTAATATCACAATCACATATTGCTAAAAACTTGTCAATAGACAGATCAGTACTCTCATCAATGAAATTGCTTGCCTCTAATTAAGTAGGCAATTCCTCTTGTAGAGCAGGCAATAACACAAATTGAATCAAAGCAGTACACTTAGTTTGGTGGAGGCAAAAAATATGAACCTTGCTGCCTGTGCCATTTTTTATAATGACTTTCCAAAAATGTGAAATTGTCTAGCTGGAGCAATAACATCATGGTGCAAGAGGCAACATTAGGTGAGCCCTTTTTGCTATATCTGTTGATCTGTTGTTACTCGAGTTGTACTAAGTTAGGGGAATAAATGCTATGATGGCATGTTTCTTGTGTTGTGCTCCATTCACATGTTTGCCAGGTGTTCCTTGAAGAGTGTGAAACATAATCTGACACAGTTTGCAGTATGTGAGCTTGGTATTTATTGTCATCATGCTTGTCAGCCATGTAAAATCACTTTCCTAACATTTATGACATTTTTGTTTTTTGTTTCAAGACTGCTTTGCCTACTTCTTTGAGGTCTCTCCATTACCTGTGGGCCCTGACTCTGTGTCCTCTGTATCTGTTTCTCTATTTTCTTTCCTACTTTGGTTGTCCATTAGTTGAGTATGGAATTAGGGTTTGGTAACTGGTAGGAAAACTTGTACATCCTAATATGTTGGTAGTCAGAACAATTCTAATGAGGTCAGTGGCTCGACTGCCAAAGTCAAGTCTCTTATTACTGTATATTAACTATTCGTAACTTAGATACTGTTAGACCAATTACAGCAGAAGAACATGTGAAGCTTTTGGGGCAAAATCATTTCATTATCAAGCTTCGCTACTATATTATCTTTAGTTATTATGAGTTATTTCACAAGTTATTATTCTAAGAGTTATGTTGAATTATTGCTGTCTTTTATTCAGTGAACTATTTACTTATTTATTTAAGACCCTCAAGAGATATAGGTGCAGGTAAAATGTAGTTTAGTTTCCTTAGTTTACTGGTGAACTTTGGTGAACAACAATTTCACAATTCTCTTCTACAGTGTTTAATTAATTAAAAACACGAACAGGAACGACACCAAATCTTCTGAAGATTGGAAGGCTGCAACCTTGGACTGGAACATCTAATTGTCGTGGTTGCTGGATCTGTGAGTCCCCTCTTTTGGGCAGAAAGGGAAGTTGGTCCTACAGGTGTCCCTCAAATGGACACATTGGAAATTTCTCCTACATCGTAGATAATTTGTCACCTCTTGGTTGAAAGGCAAAAGGGCTTCTCCAACTGCGATTACTGAGAGGATAACTGACAGGAAAGAGCCGAGGTCTGCCTTCACACAGACACTTAAGTAAGCTTAGTACAAGGTGTGGCTATTATGTCACATCAGGTGACTGTTCATGTGTTTTATAGGTCCCCTGCAGTTAACGCGTTGGTGACATCATACACCTGTTGAGGTCATATTACCAGCTCCTTGCAGGTCGGTGAATCATCTAAGCAGCATGTGCATTTATGTTGAGTGAGTCATATCTCTTACTTCTTGTTTTAGGCACTTTGTTATGACTACAATTTATGCAACATCAGCATTTAACGCGCACAATACCACTTCACTCCTCTCTTTTCTTGACTCTCTCTATACAAACATTTTACCTTTACAAAAACAACTAACTTCATTTTTCTCTCCATCCTTTAATCAATGAACAAAACTTATAAAATAGATAATTCCATAGATTTACTAACTCATTTAATGTGAAATTATCTCCTAACCTCACAAACACAAAAGAACATATATGTTAAAGGGAGGTAAAAAAGTTGACTTGTTTAAAAAAAAAAAAAAAAGGTCTTTACCAATGAACACTTATATGCTCACCCTAAGAAGTAATCATTTTCCTAATACAAATAATGAAAATAAAAGTGCTTACTGAAACAAAGACAACTACATTTTCATGAAATTTAACCTCTCCTTAAATCTTCAAAACTGCCCAATAACTCAATTCGAGAACCACAGCTCTATAGTCCATGACAAATATATGAAACATGGACTTAAGTTTTACGTTTTAGTATCAATATAATTTCAATATTCTTTATAATTTACATTAACTTTACTAATTAGGATCTGATTGCTATGTTTTATGATTACTATTTACATAATCAAGAATAAATTATAATATTAACTTATATGTAGATATTCTCGATGTTAGACAGGTCAAGTCGTGCCATTTCACCAGATCAAGTCGTGCCAAGAACTTTCCCTAGCCCCATCAGTACCTCAGAAATTTTGCCATACTCTCTAGATCTGGTGGTGCATTTCACATTTGGCAATACTGTTGATGTTGTGAATGAAAGGGTTCGAGGTTAGGTTTAGGCTAGGTGTTCGTGTGTAAGTAGTGAAGGAGTTCACTGTTTTTCAGGAAGTGCATGGGAGGCTTGTTTTCATAACAAAGACATAAAAATTAATGAAGCATTTGTATGTAACTTATGTTACAGCTAAAGTAAACTGTAAAGAAAGGTCCGTACTAAACTTAAACAACGAAGAAGAAGCCATCATACGGACAAAAAACTTCAAAAAAGGTGATAAAGAGCACACAACGAAACAACAACAACAGTAGATCTATGCTGCAAACAAAGGAATGAGGCTTCAGAGACGAACGCGGGCACCTTAGGGTGAGAGGATATGTAACGGCTCCTCACTTATCCTTCCCCTTAGTTGATTAGACTAGTTTAAGTCTATTGGGGGTGCAGATATCTATGGTTATCTTCGGATACGTCCCTGATTATACACGATATCTTTGGATAGTCGTTCTGGGGGTTAGAACCCTATGATACCTGACGGTAATTCTCTTGTAATATCACTCGCAGAAATATTATACAGTAGGAAGCTGCCGAAGGGAACTTCCATCATGACGTCATGGCTCGAGCCCAAAAAATCATTGAGAATACATGACGTATTGTGAAGAGTAAGACTGATATTCCGCTCCTTCACCAACATTCACCCACACGTAAGCACTCTCTCTCTCTCTCTCTCTCTCTCTCTCTCTCTCTCTCTCTCTCTCTCTCTCTCTCTCTCTCTCTCTCTCGTTATTATATTGTATTATTATCTAGGTTTAACGTATGTCATACACACATTCAACAACTATTTTCACCTCTGAGTTATGAATAAAGCCTTCAATACACTTCCTGAATAGTAGTGAACCTCTCAACAACTAACACCAGAACCAACAAACACCATTCATTTCATTCATTTAAGATTGCCTTGCTTTATTCAAGACAAGGGCTCTAACGTTGGCAGCCCGTAATATTAAAACAAACACCATTCATTTACAACACTTGAGTGGTTCTACTGCACGTTGCCGGTTAGAGGGAAGCTTACCACAGTGGGTGTACAGGAACTCATTTCTTCAGCTGTGCCTAGCTCGCCCCTTAATTAATCATACAAAAACATATCCACAGTTTATTTTTTCTCCAACGAACTAAGCAGATGGAAAAGACATGATGTGTTATATACAGTACCAAATCTAATATTTCCATTAAAAATCTTACAAGCTATTGACATTTTAACCTACTGGTTCCACTTTAGCATTGAAAACAGGTATTTTCTTGAAGTTTACAAAAACACAACTTGTGCAACGTTTATACCAGCAATCCCGGCTGACCTGGGCAGATCAATTTGAAATTAAAATATTATTAACCAATCTATCAATACGTTTCATTTGACATGCAACGTATGAACTTTTTTTCAACATTTCAGTATTTCAGAAAAACATAATGCATTAAAACTTAAATATCATAACGGCGACACTATGATTTTGATAAGCAAAATTAACCATGCTTAGGCCTAACTTGTATTAATGAGTGCAAATAGAAGATACTCCTTAATTTCATGAAAACTATTCGAGTAAATTGGGAAGAAAATCATTATAATGATGAATATTTCCTTTATTTCAGCACTTTACCATTAGACTTATCATATACATGCATTAATAAACCGACCATGTGTTTGCACACCCTGGCTAAATAATACACATATGAAGTGTGATCACTGGGATAAGTTATGAAAAGTTTCAATAAAGCCAAACTAATTACGGAACACTACCCAAGCTTTTGAAGAATATGGATAAGGATAAGGATAGGGAAGTGGGGAATATGGGGGAAGGAAGAGTACCCCTGGATACAATACAGTTTATAGCCCGAAGGCAGTTACTCGGGATGGGTAATGATAGGGATAAAGGGAATGTAATAGAATTTTTTCGCGTTACGAAGTATAGCGAAAAATAATTGTCCTAACGACATGTAAGCAGATCTTAAGTGTCTTGTTACTTAAGTTCAGTTGTTATGTAGGCAGTGGCCAATGAGAATTTAGTGTTGGGTGAAACGTATTCAATGTTTGAAGAGGTATTTAGTAAGTGGTCACTTTCTAGCGCACGCTAGCCCGAGCAAGTCGAATTTTTTAGCCAGGACGCCAGGCAGGGTCAAATACAGCTTCAGATGTGAATAGTGTTTTCACGCTAGCAATCAGAATGCTGAAACCGTTTCTAGAAGTGATGGACAATCTATTATCCGATTTCCAGCAGAATATTCAACAAGTATCCGCACCTCGTTAAAGTATGATGGAAAACCATTTGATTGAGCATCGTGTTATTTTGAGGAAACTGATACGAAAATGTTAGCATTAGATGCGATTTTTTATCAACTTGGAGGACAAGGAACATCTAAAACTGCTGCAGAAACGAGTTAGTACGCAAAGAGCAGCATCGTCGAAAGTGTCAAGCTAGTTAAATATCGAGGGAAAGTGTGGATTCATATCAACTTTGATGGAAGAAGTCTAGAGCTCAATAAAGGCCGAGAGTTGACATTGGAGCCGGGAACGTACCAAGAAAGACTTCGAAAAGATAAGTGAAAATATAGCTGTTTTTATTTCGTATACTTAGCAGTTGGTACAAGGAAATTGGAACATTGTGTTTATTTTATTTTATTGTTTTTAATCGCCTGTTGGTTGTTGTTATTCACAATACATTGAACAGAATTAGATTGGGATAGTCATTGACGTCTAAAAGGTCGATCATAAAATTCCATTTCAAAACCGTTACTGTGGTTGTTGGATTGGGTAACAATAGGTCAGAAAGGGACGAATCAGAGTTTATTAAAAGAGAATGGGTGACACTGGTATCAGAAAAACTAAGAAATAATTCCTTTGACGGTGACCAAGAATGGAAATGGTAAGCAAAGGCTGGTTTTTTATTACAAACTTTTTAAGGATTTAATCAGTCTACAGTCTGCTTATCGCATAGAAATCTATTAAAACGTTGCCAATATCTTTCTCATTGGGGAAAAATGTAAAAAGTTTTTATAATGGATTATCTTTAGATATTTTTGAAAGCGGCGGTACATCTTTACTAAAGTTCTTAAGTCTGTTAGATATTGGAGATCTAAGGAAGTGAAGATTGAAGTATTTTTAGATGATGGCATAGCTGCGGATGGTTGTTTTGAAGGGGCATCGGATGCTGGTTATTTACTTTTAAAAGCTTCAAGATTTGGATTTATTTACAAGAAAGTATAATTGTTTTTCAGACTCTAAATTGTATTTGGAAAGGTTTACAGAGGACGAATACCGAAGGCAAATTTTGTAACTACAGTATTAGGATAAACTATGTCGTTAAAGATCTTGTTTAGATTCCAAACCTTCTGAATTAACAAAAACGTTATTTTAACGAATATCTTTTGGACAGAATTGTCTGTTACATAATTTCCACGAAATTTGTCGTGAGAAGTATTGTTAAAATGTAAACGATAAAGTTTTTCTGTATTTTTACATATTGAGCAAAGCTAGTTTAGAACTTAATGAAGAAATATCAGATGCTCTGGTTGAGATCACGTTTTGACGCAGAAATTCATTCTTTTTATTTTGGTCGTTACTTTAACTATATACTTGCATCAGACTTATTTAACCTATTAATTCATTGTGACGCCTAAGTTGTAGGCAGTTTATCACTATATTGTGACGCCTAAGTTGTAGGCAGTTTATCACTATATTGTGACGCCTATAATGTAGGCAGTTTACACTATATTGTGACGCCTAAGGTGTAGGCAGTTTATCACTATATTGTGACGCCTAAGATGTAGGCAGTTTATCACTATATTGTGACGCCTAAGATGTAGGCAGTTTATCACTATATTGTGACGCCTCAGATGTACTGTAGCAGCTTAGCACTATATTGTGACGCCTCAGATGTAGGCAGTTTAGCACTATTGTGACGCCTCAGATGTAGGCAGTTTAGCACTATATTGTGACGCCTCAGATGTAGGCAGTTTATCACTCTATTGTGACGCCTAAGATGTAGGCAGTTAATTACTATATTGTGACGCATCAGATGTAGGCAATTTATCACATTGCGAAGCCTCGGATGTAGGCAATCTTATCAATATATTGCAACGCCTCATAGGAAATTTACCGCTATATTGCGACGCTTCAGACAGGAAATTTACCGCTATATTGTGACTCCTCAGATTTAATAGTTATATTGTGACGCCTCTGGTGTTGGGAAATTTATATGTTGTGACACCTCAGTAGTAGGTTTGGAGTAATTCTGAAGTTTTTAGCGATGAATACAGCGCATTTTTTTATCATGAAAAGAGTGGTTGGAAACTGGACAGCAAATGAATCTTTAAAATTAAACATGAAGGAGCAGGAGGCAGTCGACAGAATTATGTAAAGTACTTTGGCAATGTTTGAACGTTGTTTCAGATAAAAGATTTTCGATTTTAATGGAAGTAGGTAGCAAAAAGCCAGATTTGGAAATCATAGAAAACAAAGAATTTAAACTTGTACTGAATACACTGTTCAGGTCATCAATGTATGTAAGCCCAGAAAGAGTACAAAAGAGTGGATATTTTGAAGTGTTGTCAACTAACATGGATGAATGGTCAATTCTTGCTTACAATTTTCAGAGTTATGGACTTGTGAGAGTTATTCATTCTTTAGACTGTTTTGCTACTTTTAAAAATATGTTGAGGTTTTTAATCTCTAATATTGGTGTCCCGGTACAGAGGGAATTGATGCTTTAACTTGAGGTTTGGTGCTTTATACCAAAAGTTATTAATAAAATGGAGGTAAAAATTCTTAA
>NC_090746.1:43999432-44014432 GCF_036898095.1 Palaemon carinicauda | reverse complement strand
TACAAGAAGATGATAGAAAGGCTTCTTTTGTCTTTGTTGGTAATTTTAATGCTCACCATAGAGAGTGGTTAAGTTCTATCTCTCCTACCGATCGCCATGGCTTAAAAGTAGTGTAGATTTTGTTGTCCCTTTGAATGAGAATCTAGTCAACATAATTGATAGGCGTATCCCTTCTCGTGTGCTAAGGTACTGAGTGATGGACAAACCGTGGTTCAATGATGATTGTAGACGTGCTTATTTGGAGAAGCAGGAGGCCTATCATCTCTGGAAGGGTAACAGATCAGATTTGACCTGGAACAAAAATACTCAGCTTCGAGCTTTTGCTCAGAGAGTTTATGCCTCAACTGAAAAGAAGTACAATTTAATCATAAAAGAAACCCTTTCTGGTACAACCTAGGAACATAAATGGTGGTCTACCCTTAAATCTGCACTCTTTGGTGTTGATGCAACAGTTCCTCCTTTACTTAAACCAGATGGCTCAGTC
Organism: Palaemon carinicauda; assembly: GCF_036898095.1. NCBI lineage: Eukaryota > Metazoa > Arthropoda > Malacostraca > Decapoda > Palaemonidae > Palaemon > Palaemon carinicauda. The sequence continues at coordinate 44,013,948 of NC_090746.1, read as the reverse complement.
ACTCACTGACAGTAAACAGAGTAATGAAAAACTTGAACTTCCTCATTCCTGTTTTCCTGAGGCTAAACAAACTAGTTTAGCTTTTCGATCTCGTGAGATTAAATCTCTGTTGATGGATCTTGATGCTTATGGAGGTGTATACCCAAATGGTATTTTTCCTTTTTCTTTTATAAAGACAGCAGATTTCTTAGCTCCAAAGTTATCTGTTATTTTGCGCAAGTTAGCAAGAAGAGGAGCTTTTAACACTTGTTGGAGAATTGGTAATGTTACTCCTCTATGTAAATATGTTTGTGGCAGCCAAAGTCCCACTGATTACCGCCCAATTTCCATATTATCTAAATTTTTTGAACGTCTTCTGGCAAAACGTCTTAATAGGTTTTCTAAAAGTAATCATCTATTCCCTAGTTTGCAATTTGATTTTCGTAAAGACCTTGGAGCATGTAATGCCCTTCTTACAATCTCCAATGCTGTACAGAAATCCCTTGATAGTGATCAGGAAGTTCGTATGATTGGTCTTGATTTTAGTACTGCCTTTGACCGTGTTAATCATGAGGCCCTTGTTTTCAGACTCATATAGTTGGGAGTGGGTGAGTTGTTTCTTAGCATTATTATTGATTTTTTAAGTAATAGATCTCAAAGAGTTGTTGTTGATAGGCACCATAGTGAGTATAGGAATGTGATATCCGGTGTTCCACAGGGTAGTGTTCTTGGCTCATTACTTTTCATACTATATACACATGACATGGGGTTTGGCCTAGAAAAAAAGCTTGTTGCATATGCAGATGATGTTACTCTCTTTGCATCAATTCTATCCCCTGAATGTAGATCTGGGGTTGGTGAATGCCTTAATAGAGTTTTAGCTAAAATTGGTGCCTGGTGCAAATTATGGGGTATGAAGTTGAATCCTCACAAAACTCAAAGTATGATTGTAAGTAGGTCAAGGACGGTGGCTCCTCAACATCCGGATCTCAGTATTGATAATGTTTCTTTGAATTTGTATGGCTCTTTTAAAATTTTAGGTGTGATTCTCGACAGCAAATTTACTTTTGAGAAACACATTAGGTCTGTGTCTTCTTCAATTGCACAAAAAATTGACTTATTGAGAAAGTCTTACAAGATTTTCGGTGATCAATCTATTCTGAAGAAATGTTTTAATTCTTTCATACTACCTTGTTTTGAATATTTTTCTCCTGTCTGGTGCTCAGCTGCTGATTCTCATCTTAATTTGTTGGACAGAAACTTACGGTCTATTAAATTTCTTATTCCTGATCAAGATATTAATCTTTGGCACCATCGTTCAATTAGTTCATTATGCATGTTGCATAAGATTTTTCATAACTCTGACCAACCTTTACATTCAGATCTCCCTGAACAATTCTCTACTGTTCGTAATACTAGGTAGGTAGTTAATTCTAATAGCCAGGCCTTCTCCATCTTGAGGCTCAATACTACACAGTATTCTAGAAGTTTTATTCCAGCTGTTACCAAGTTGTGGAATGATCTTCCTAATCGGGTAGTTGAATCAGTAGAACTTCAAAAGTTCAAAGTTGGAGCAAATGTTTTTATGTTGACCAGGTTGACATGAGTCTTTTTATAGTTTATATATGACATGTCTGTTTTTGTCGTTGGTAATAGTTTATATAGGACATATCTGTTTTGACGCTGTTACTGTTTTTAGAATGATTTATTGTTAATTCATTCTCATCATTTATTTTATTCCTTATTTCCTTTCCTCACTGGGCTATTTTCCCCTATTGGAGCCCTTGGGCTTATAGCATCTTGCTTTTCCAACTAGGGTTGTAGCTTGGCTAGTAATAATAATTATAATAATAATAATAATAATAATACTAATAATAATAATAATAATATAAACTACAACACTTTTAAAAAAATACACAATAATAAAATAATTCATAGGAAAAAATAAATCTGAACAAAACTAAGTTTAAGAAAAAACATTTTACGATCTGAAATCATATAATAACTTAACTTGAACTATTATATTTCAATAAACCTTATCCTAAGAAAAAAAATAATGCAATGAAAATAATGAAAATGCCTGAAGTAATTCTGAAATAATACAATGTTTAAGTTTGACTCTTAATGAGTAAAAGTTAACCTGATAACTTTCCATAACCTATCCTGCCTTCAAAAAAAAAAAAATAAATAAATAAAAAATAATATATATATATACATATATATATATATATATATATATATATATATATATATATATATATATATATATATATATATATATATATATATATATATATATATGCTAACACTCGCCCTAATACAATAAATTCCAAATCATCTTTTAGTCTCTTTTAGTCTTGTGTATTTTTTCGACACATGATTGGCTTTGGGGCAGAGAGTCACTTAAGAGAAGACACTCTAAAACGCACTGAACACTTTCGACAAATACACTGGATTACATGCGAGAGAGAGAGAGAGAGAGAGAGAGAGAGAGAGAGAGAGAGAGAGAGACTACTGCATCGTATAAAGATTTACATTAACAATCTTGGGGAGTTGGGGTACAAAATCCTGCCTCTCAGTCATTGCCTATGATCTTATTATTCTAATATCATTCTTTCATCAGTATGAGAGAGAGAGAGAGAGAGAGAGAGAGAGAGAGAGAGAGAGAGAGAGAGAGAGAGAGAGAGAGAGAGAGAGAGGGGGGAGGCTATTTTCAGGCTGATGGTAACCTAACCTTGGTAACCTTTTATTGAAATTTGGCTAATTCCAGAAGGTTAATAATTATTTGGGAAACGAAGTCTTTGCCTAAGGGTGTTATTGTTTCTAACTAAATAAGAATGTCAGGAGGCAAATCAGGGGGTTTCAGGGAACTCTCAAATGCACATCAATACACCTGCGAGACAACTCTCGCAGTCAGCTTCGCCCACCTTTTGTCCCCGAAATAAAAAAAAATAACATCATCTCGCTGGGCCTTCGCAAGTTTCTATGCACATGGTAGAGAATCTTCCAAAGCACATGTCATGAACATTCTCTCTCAAACATGACCCAAGACATCATAAAATATAGAAGAACATAACCTAAGCCCTTATTCATAATTCGCACGAATCCTACAACACTTTCAAAATAGACTACGTAAGACTTCGTAACAAACATACGTGAAATAAAAAGGTAATTCTTATAAATTACGTGATTTTACATATGTTAACTTGAATAGAAAAGTATAATGAAATTCACGACGAAAGTCTTACGTAATTTATATAAGATAATTATAACTACCTGAGGGGCTCATTTTACGGGCTAGGGATTATCTCTTCTATGCACAAATGAAAACAATATAGGAAATATAAATAAAATAATTAATAAACTACTATGTTTACTCTAAACAAACTTTATAAAAATATAAACTACTATATCTTATAAAAAAAATATATACTTACAGTGAATACCACAGTAACAGTACTACTTCATAATTCTACTATTGTGTACAGTAACAATAAACCTTTTTAGTACTCGAGATTTTATAGCTTTGTTAAATTTTGCAATAGGCGCGATCCAACATGACATAATCCTCGCTAGTTCTATCAGAGAGGTCTCGCTGAACCGGAAACTTCCTATGGTCTGAGAGGCTATGTTGAGGAAAAAGGGTTGGAATTCCCTTCCATCTTAATTTTCGTTTTTCAATAACCAGTTTATTTTCAAAGTGATCCTTTTTAAAGTGGTCCTGCGTAGCCAAAAATTATTATTGGAAACCAATAGTACGATAAAAAATGTCATACTCGACCCCTAGTATGTTATTAAGATACTCGAGACGATTAATAAAGAAACAGCCATGTCTTCATAATACTATAGTAGGCCTAATTTTGCTTCCAATATCATATGGGATGGAAAAAATTATACAGTGCAGAATCTAGGCTATAATCATATGAAGAGTAATGGTAATAAATGGAGTATGCAGATGCACACAACACGAGCCAAAACAAGAATTCATGTTCAATAAACGCAAAATCATATATGAATAACCAATCACGACATATTATGCACACAGTAAACAAAAGATGTGAAACATGTCACAATTCTATCGAGCGCAAATTCATTTTCCAACTGCTGCGTTTCTCCCATCTCTCAATTTATTCTCTTAGGTTCTTCAACTTGAAGGGTAACTGCAGTTCTACTAAAACTTGGAATCATCATTCTTCAATAACACATCTTATAAGCTTTAATTTGTAAATATATTTATTCTCTTTCTCAAATAATCTTATTTGCATTATTATACTTTATTCAGTATTGAGAGAGAGAGAGAGAGAGAGAGAGAGAGAGAGAGAGAGAGAGAGAGAGAGAGAGAGAGAGAGACTACTGCATCGTATAAAGATTTACATTAACAATCTTGGGGAGTTGGGGTACAAAATCCTGCCTCTCAGTCATTGCCTATAATCTTATTATTCTAATATCATTCTTTCATCAGTATGAGAGAGAGAGAGAGAGAGAGAGAGAGAGAGAGAGAGAGAGAGAGAGAGAGGGGGGGGGGAGGCTGAACTGCCAGTACGTAGGGCTTCCCTGCTGGTTGCTGGATTCAAAATGGCGCCCTGTTTTGAGGTTGGCGCTACTCTTGTTTCATATAGGTACTCAAGTACACTCTACGGTAGGAAGGTTTCTGGTAATTCCTGGTCTGCCAGTTCGCTATTATATTTGGTAAATAGGCAAAGATTCAAATCAAATTTAAATTCGAAGGACTTCTTGACTTATATAAAATACATATCAAGCCGAGTCTAGCAGTATGCTGATACCACCACCAAAGTAGTTTAACCATGCATGAATACAAAATTAGATACTCTAATTGGAATTAGAAAATATCTTCATAATTCTTGGAACCATATCCTTTTTATGCAAATAATATGCTTGCTTTAGAATATAATTAATGTTTCAAATGTAAATTCAGTTAATTTATAGTAAATACGCAATTTCCCAATGCATGTAATTATTGTTACTTGCATGATTTACATGAAGCCGTATTGCCAATTTTAATACAGTCCTAATTATATCTCAAACATAATTTAATAGGAGTATTTCCAGACATATGCAAATAATGCCTCATACTGTTACTGCTACCTTTTAAATATTTTTACATTATGAGTTTCACCTTTAATTCTTTTATCTCTTTTTATATTATCATGACATTTTACTTTATGTACCTAAGTGGATTTAGGATACCTTTACCTATTGCATTAACTTACTTGTAGATTTTACAGCCTTGGTTCTTGACATCGCTGAAATTCATTTCTAAGCTGATACAGCTTTGCTTATTAAAGTTCTAATTGGATCATGATTATTTTCTTATTTAAATTTAATTATTGTCAATTATATCCAGGTTATAAATGATAATCCAAAATGTCCAAACATACATATATCAATATGTTTCGGCAATGCTGATCTTCAAAATCAGAGCATTTGAAATTCTATAATCTTACAAATATTGAAATTGAACAGGAAAGAAGCCATTCAGGTCTGGTTACCAGAGTTACAAGAATAACTTTTAAAATAGTTTCCATAATCTACAGTATACATGTGGAGTTTCCGAGTGAAATAGCAGGTCACTATAATTCGAAGTATAATACGTGATATGATAGCTTGAATACATTTTCATAATCTACTCTTTAAAAAGGAGTATTTACTGCTTAAAAGGTTTTTGTAATCTAATTAAGACGTGAACGTACTACTTAAAATGACCATCTAATTAGACACTTTCTGATTAATTTTATATAATAAAATTCAGCTACTCATTCAAATATGCATTAAGAATCTTGTTATTTGGTACGCACTCAAGGAACATATTAAAATAATAAGAACTTTTACGTTGACCTTGTCATTAACTGTATGACTACGCTAATGTTATCGAAATGGCTTTCATGCAGAGAGAGAGAGAGAGAGAGAGAGAGAGAGAGAGAGAGAGAGAGAGAGAGAGAGAGAGAGAGTTCGTGAGTTCGCATATTCAAGTGTATGTGCTTCTTACTGAAATGATATGTATGAATTAGCAATATCATCTTCAAAGACTAATTTGTAACACGACGATGAACCTTATAGATGAAAGATATCTGGGAAAAGATGTATACAAAAACAGTCAGTGTTGAAAGAACCTTGGATGTAAAGTTTTATATACTTCTTTCCTGCTAATATTAACTCACATAATGATCAGAAACTCAGTGAAGTTTATTCTACTAACAACTGTACAAAATCCATACTCATTTCGAGCACTATTGATTAAAGTGATAACCTGTAATGTTACTTAGATAGAACTTATTCAATATTTGAATAAGCGCATATATAAATAAACAAACATCAGTATCATGGAAACATACAGTAGTTTAGTAAACAACGATATTCACTCAGAACACTGGGGATTATATAAATTTATAACCACGAAACCATTTATATATATATATATATATATATATATATATATATATATATATATATATATATATATGTATATATATATATATATATATATATATATATATATATGTATATATATACATGTATATATGTATATATATATATATATATATATATACGTATATATATATATATATATATATATATATATATATATATGTGTGTGTGTGTGTGTGTGTGTGTGTTTACTAAACTACTGTATATTTTTATGCAATGGATGTTTGTTTGTTATTATTATTATTACTATTATTGTTATTATTATCATTATTATTATTATTATTATTATTATTATTATTATTACTACTATTATTATTATTATTATTATTATTATTATTATTATTATTATTATTATTATTATTATTATTATTATTTTTATTATTATTATTATTAAGTCCATGAGATCCAACGGGGAAAAATAGCCCACCAAGGAAAGGACATAAGGAAATAAATAAATGATATGAAAAATAATAAACAAAATCAAATATTTCAAAACCAGTAACAACATTAAAACAGATATTTTATAATATATAAATTATGAAAAGACTTGTGTCAGCCTGTTTGCCATGAAAACAGTTGCTGCAAGTTTGAATATTTGAAGTTCTACTGATTCAACTACCCGATTAGGAAGATCATTCTGCAACTTGGTCACACCTGGAATAAATCTTCTAGAGTACTGTAGTATTAAGCCTCATGATGGAGATGGCCTGAGTATTAGAATGAACTGCATGGCTAGTATTACAAACAGGATGGATCTGTCCGGGAAGATCTTAAAGTAAAGAATGATTAGAATTATGAAAGATCTTATGCAACCTGCATAAAGAACTAATTGAACAAATGTGCCAGAGATTAATATCTAGATAAGGAAGGTAATAAGAAATTTAATACACCGTAAGTCCCTGTCTAATGAATTAAGATGATAATTAGCAGCTGAAGACCAGACTGGAGAACAATACTCGAAACAAATTAAGATAAAAAAATTAAATCACTTCTTCAAAATAGACTGATCACCAAAAATATTGAAAACTTTCTCAATAAGCTAATTTTTAGTACAATTTAGGAAGAGATAGACATATGTTTCTCATAAGTAAATTTGCTGTCGAGAAACACAGCTAAAATTTTATGTCATACAGCGTTAAAGAAACATTATCAATGCTGTGATCTAGATGTTGATGGGACACTGTCCTTGACCTACTTACAGTCATACTTTGAGCTTTGTTAGGATTCAACTTCATGCCCCATAATTTTCACCATGTACTAATTTTAGCTAGATCTCTATTAAGGAGTTTGGCAACCCCAGCTCGTAGCTGAGTATAGTTGTTCCAAATCAAATATGATCTGTTACCCTTCCAAAGATGATAGACCTCCTGCTTCTCCAAAAAAAAGCCCGTCTACAAGCATCATTGAACCATTTTTTATCTCTCACGTGGTACCTTAGCACACGAGAAAGGATACGCCTATCAATTATGTTGACTAGATTCTCATTTAAAGGGACGATGGTATCAGCAATACTATACAATTGTGAGCAATTCAGGCCCAAAAGATCAAAGGCGGCTTGAGATTTCATATAAATATTACATGAGTATGATACATCAGGGACAGGCTGCTCACTCTTCACTGCTAATGAAATCAAGGCATAATCAGATGTCCCAACTGGAGAACCAACCTTATAACGCCCTGGGAATCGGTGTATACAAGGTTCAAGCAGTTGCTAGACCTGAGAGTAGCTTCACTCATGATTTGCTCACAGCCTGATGCAGAGACAAAGTCTAAAGCTCTTAATTAAGCTATGGCGATTGATAGAAGAAACATAATTTAACCACTCTCTATGGTGAGCATTGAAATCACTAACAAAGATAAAAGAGGTCTTTCTATCATCTTTTTGTATCTTCACCATAATGGTAAGAAGGCAATCCAAGGTAGAATCATCCATGTCTGGATTCGGTAGATTGAAGATAAATAGAAGTTGTTATGTCTGACACAAACTTTTATTACCCGAATCTCATGGCATCTACATTCAAAGCAGGATTTATGAGAAGTAGGGTACTTAGTCCTAATATAAATCGGCATTCCCAGTTTCAAAATTATTGACTTCTTAAAACCATTTATAAGGAGCTCAGATGAGTGCCTCAAATTAGAAATCAAAGTTTATGAGCACAGAAGAATGTTATACTGTTTGGACGCAGCTGCAAGATCTTGAATATTTGCATGGAGACCACAAATATCCCAATATAGAAGACGGCATTGAAAAAATCTAAGATGCACAAGTCCTGGTTTTTGCTCAATGTCTCCAGACAGCATAAGAATTAATTGTAATTAAAAAGATACCTCCTACTTAAAAATCAAATTAAAAAGAATGATAACAATCACAATATATACAGAAATATAAATAAAGCGATTGATCAAACCAATAGACTATAGGAAAAAAGTAGGAAATACTGGTCAACATGTAGGAGCTCATACACCATGCAAGGCTAAATACCTTCCAGGATAGCCATTTAAACTAAAGGGAGGACCTTAAGGATGGTTTTGAAAAGGAAAAGAAAGGGATAAGGAAAAAAAAAACAACCACTTGATAACCCACAAGGCACCCACGGCCCTTCTATTAAGTCTGCCCAATACTCCATTGAAAAAAAAAAAAAAAAAAAAAGAGAAAAAATAAGATAGAATAGTGTGCCCGAGTGTACCCTCAAGCAAGAGAACTCAAACCTAAGACAGTGGAAGACATGGTACATTGGCTATGGCATTATCCAAGAATAGAAAAAATGCTTTGATTTTGGAGTGTCCTTCTCCTAGAAGAGCTGGTTACCATAGCTATAGAGTCTACCAAGTGGAAAGTAGAAAGTAGCCACTGAACAACTATAGTACAGTGATTAGCCACTTGAGCAAAGAAGAATTGTTTGGTAATCAGTGTTGTCAGGTGTATGAGGAAAGACGAGAACATGTAAAGAATAGGCCAAACTATTCTATGTATGTATAGGCAAAGAAAAAAATGAGCCGTAACCAGAGAGAGGGATCAAATGTATTACTGTCTGGCTAATCAAAGGATCCAATGACTCTCTAGCGGTAGTATTTCAACAGGTGGCTGGTGCCTTGGCTAACCTGATACTTGGATGCACTTATTCAAATATTGAATAAGTTCCATCCAAGTAACGTAACAGGTTATTTCTTTTAATAAGTAAAGTTCAAAATGATATGGATTTATTAGAGTTTTTAGTGCTTTATGGATACACCTCACTGAGGTTCTGATCATTATGTGAGTTTGTATTAGCAGGAAAAAAACATTTAAAACTTTACATCCAAGGCTCTTCAAACACTGACTGATTTTATATGAATCTCTTCTCAGAAAATTGTGTGTATGTTTGTGTGTGTGTGTGTATTTGTAATTCTATTCTAGTAAATATGCAGCAATTTTTTCAAATATTCATTGTTATCTAAACCATAATTTTCTTTTTCTCTTACACCTACAGATAGCTGCATATACCAACTAGCAAATCACCATCCATAAATAGTCAACGGTGTTCAACATTCGTTACTTTTGAGTTTTTTCCATGGCTATTGGGAGACTGCGATAGAATCTATGTCCACTCAGCCATCTCAAATCTTATTGTCTCAGAGCGTCAATTCCTAGTTGTATTAGGAATATTAATGCTAGTTCCTCTGCCAATATCAAAAGAGACTGCGATGTGCATTTTGAAATGAGCTTTTACTCCTTATTAATGTTGAAATAATTTTTATCTTCCATTTTCTTATCACTTTATTTCCTTAAATATTTGTTAACTAACTAATTATGAAATGTAGATTCATATGTAAATTATTAGGATGTAATTGAAAATCCACCAACACTGTCCATCGTGGTTGAGGGTGTTGTAAGGATGCACCAGTTAGGTATCAACTGAAAAGTGGGGTGAATGCATCTAACTTTATTTGGACGGGGCCATGAGTGTACTGTATATACAACCTGTACAATTCAAGAACGGCACAAAAATTCAAACACAAGGATGCAAGAACTATACAGGCATAAACAGGTTATAGTGCCATAAGAGAGCAATGATGATAATATAAACAAAACAGAAATACCGTTAGAGATTAGGAGCGTGTGTGATACACGTGTGGTAAATGCTCCCCCTTGAAAAATGATGTACATGGGAAATAGGCCACCCTGCTCTTCAGAGACGCACTGTAGGAGGGTCATCTGGCAGGAGATACACAGGTTTCAGGTGACCAATGGAGACCCCGTCCTCTTTGCCACACATGTTGAGTAGGAAAGCTTTCGGCGCTTGACGGATCACGAGTTAAGGGTCCGTGTAAGGGGGCATTAACGGTGTCTTGCTAGAGACGTTGCACAGGAAAACATGCATTGACGAGTGCAGATCAGTCAGTATGTGTTGCTTAGCTGGGGGCTTGTAAGCCTGACTGCATGGAGTAAATATTCCCACAATGTGACGTAGGCGCTAGAGATTGTAGGTGGAGGTTACAGACGAAAAACATTCGGCAGGAACGACCAACAGATCACCATACACCTTTTCAGCTGCCGAGACATACAGGGCATCTTTAGGAGTGGTTCTTAGTCCTAGAAGAACAGAGGGAACCTGAGTAAACCAGTTGAAGTCCTTGCAGCGAGACATCAAAGTCTCCTTGAGAACACGGTGATATTTGCTAATGATATCCACAATTGAAAATTGAAAGTGGTACCCCCTTTCAGAAGTGATATGCTCAAGGATACCAAATTTCCCTATCCACCCAGAGAGTAAGGAGAATATACACGGGGAGGACATTGCAGTTTTCATGGGAATGGCTTTAGGTCAATGAGTGGATCAGTTGATGAAGGAAAACATATAATGATGTCTTTGTGATGTAGGTAGCAGACAAAGCACCACTGATGTTGAGGAAAGGTGCCTGCTCATGAATCCGTGTGTTGATGTACTTTTGAGGTTTGGCATGAAGTTCAGGCGTGGGCCCAATCCTTAGCATCCTTAATAATGCCATGCCAAATGAACTCTTTCTTCAGTTGTTGTGCAGTAGAATGGTGCAAGGGATGTGAAAGGCCATGAAAGAAATCAAACACTTGTCAATGCATAGGGGAAGGTATCAAGAGTCTAGGTCTACCAGTACTGAAATGACAGAGAAGGTTGGTGTTTGATTCGTCAAGGGGAACGACCTCCCAATGGAGGAATATGCAGGATTTCCTACTTGCTTGATACTCTGGATATTTTTGTTGGGCTTCTGCCAAGACATTGTAATCCAATCCTAGGCCAATAGTGACCAATAGGTTTCTTGACAGGTCATTGGCAACGGGATTCATTTTCCCAGGGACGCGTAGAGAAGGAAAGATTTTATTCAGCCACGTCAGAAATATGTTAGAGTTGATGGGCGGACCAGGCGTCAGACTGTTGGGTGAAGGCGAACACCAAAGGCATATGGTCCATATGAATGACGAAGGGCGTACCTTCCAAGAAGTGGTGAAAGTGACACACAACCAAGTGCATCACCATACATTCAAGATCGAAGTTAAAGTAGCCGGATTCCCCCTCGGGCAGTTTTCTATTGAAGAAAGCCAAGGGGCAGGTTGAGCCATTGACCACCTGCTTGAGTATTACCCCAATACAAACGTCGCTTGCATTGTTGGAGAGAAGGAGAGGCGCAAGTAGCACGGGAAAAGTGACAGCGGTTGATAGGGTATTCTTTGCGTTGGAGAAGTCAGCTTCTTGAAGTGTATGGGTGGGTTCAGAAATTATTTTTCAGCTATAGTTTTGGGATTCACACAGCTTGATTGTGTTTATAACAACTGTTTTTCCAAATCTCAAGCAAATCGAGCAAATAGTTTGTAATAGAATGTTGTATTTTTTCTTGTTTTATTCCATATTTTTCAAAATCTATCTTCTCCAACATTTAAAAAAAAAATATATCGCTATTTACTACCGAGTATAAGATATATAGAATTACAAACAATAACTTTATAAAGCACAGAAATTTATTATTTATTTCTTATAAATTTTTGAAATTTTTTCTTAAAAAAATCAAAATTCCACAGTAATACATGAATTAAAAACAAACCAAAAGAGAGGATGAAATTATAAAGTTATTGCTTGAAATATATCACAATCAGGCATTATAAATGTTTATTAATCTTTAGAATATCTTTAAAACTGACGTAGTAGATAGAATTTGAAATGAAATAAAATAATGTTTTGAGAAAAAATAATTTAAAGATTATTTTTTACTCACCGTCACTGATAGAGCTCTCAGGTGATCGCTACAAGGTTCCTGGTCCCCTGTCTTTCTAAAAATATATTATCCCCTTTTATGATATGCTAAAGTTAATGATAAAAGCCTATTGGGGGTGTTTTATAGATGCTAACTACTCAATGTTGCCAGATTCAATTGCTTTAAGACACCTGGTTTGTAGTCGTCACCATCTTTTCGTAATTCCTCTTTCTCTGTTTTTCTTTATGGATAGTTTTATACCCACATCCTACAGTCACTAAAAATTGTATCAATGAGCTAGCAATATAGCCAATATTGTGCTCAGAGGCTGCAACACTGAACACAAAGGTTGCCCATTGTGTCGTACGAAAAATTATAAAATATAGATATAATAAAAAATACCGATGAGTTTTCTCGTGAAGTTATGATTGCAGTCGTCGCTATAGCTGAGATAAGGAAATTTTGTGTATATATGCATTGACAAAATTGCATTTTTAGAGTCTAAGGAAGCTCCTAAATGGCAATTTTTCGTCCGCCAATCGACCAAATCTTTTACAGTGTAAAAATGATGAAAATAGAAAAGGGCTGTGTGACCAAAAATGGCTATTCTCTATGCTGCTGATATCCTTGAAAGGGACCCAACTTCAGGTATTTTGGCTTACCCTTGAGAGAGGCATAGAGTGGGGCAAGAGTGTTGGCGATGGCTGACAGGAAACGGTGATAATAGCTGATCGTGCCCAAGAATTCTTGCAGTGCTTTGATGGTCGAGGGCGTGGGCAAGTTCTGAACGTTAGCTACCTTCTCAGGGAGGGGGCAGACTCCTTCAGGAGTGATGCGGTGCCCTAAGAACGAAACTAAGTTGGGGGCAAAGTTACACTTGTCGTACCAGACTACAAGAGCGTTCTGTTGTAGGTGGTTGAGCACGATGCACAGATAACGGTAGTGTTCCTCTTTGGAGGAAGAATACAAAAGTATGTCGTCTATGTAACATACACAGAGGGGCAGGTCACCTAATATGCCAGCCATGATACGTTGAAAAGTAGCCACAGCATTACGAAGGCCAAAACAGGACTATGTGAAGGTGTATGTACTGAAGAGGGTGGTAATGGCAATCTTGGGGATGTCTTCCGAGTTCATGGGATACTGATAATTCCCTTTCAGAAGGTCGAGCATGGAGAAAACATTCGGTTTGTGCAAGTAGGAGCTCATGGCAGTAATTTTTGGGAGGTGCTAATGATTAGATTCTGTCTGTATGTTCAGGGACTTATAATCCCTGCATGGATGCAGAGAACCATCTTTCTTCAGGACGATGTGTAAGGGTGACAACCGTAGACTGGACGCTTTTTATCAAAGGCCCATTTCTTCCATTTCGCGAACGTTTGTTTAGCGGCCGTCTAATGATCCGATGTAAGACATCTGAATCTGGGAAACACTGTGGACCCCCTCATTCTGATAGGGGATAAATACTATGTTTAGCAGAAACCATCGGTGCTTGATAAAGTTATGGACACAAAACTTCCGGGTACGACGTGAGGAGGTGATCGTAGGAATCAGTTGGTTCCCTGATGTGGAGAGTGAGGTCGGAGGGGCCTGGTTGGAAAGGCGTCAAGGAGTACGAATCCGAGCTGTCTAACAGACGTTAAGTGACATCAACAAGGAGTTGGAATTGTGAGAGGAAGTCTGCACCGAGCATTTGCAATGTGACACCGGTATGGAAAAGCTTTCAATTGTATTTGACACTTCCAAATGATAAAGTAAGGGTTTTATAACCATGGGTGGGTATCGCAGATCTGTTGACAGGTACCAGGGGGATATCGGCAGACTTAGACAAACTATATCATGTCCTGGAGAGTGGTTTAGGCAAAAGAGAACAACAAGCACCC
>NC_090746.1:43986932-43991932 GCF_036898095.1 Palaemon carinicauda | reverse complement strand
GTGACGCCAGTTCCGGTAGGCCCTGCTGCTTTCTCCGGTGCCTTAGATGACCGCGGAGGTAGCAGCAGTAGGGGACTCAGCAGTATGAAGCTTCACCTGTGGTGGAAATGTGGGAGGGTGGGCTGTGGCACCCTAGCAGTACCAGTTGAACTCGGCTGAGTCCCTGGTTAGGCTGGAGGAACGTAGAGAGTAGAGGTCCCCTTTTTTGTTTTGTTTCTTGTTGATGTCGGCTACCCCCCAAAATTGGGGGAAGTGCCTTTGGTATATGTATGTATGTATGTATATATATATATATTTATATAAATTATATACATATATATGTATGAATATATATATACAAATATACATATATATATATATATATATATATGTATATATATATATAAATTATATACATATATATATGAATATGTATATACAAATATATATATAAATATATATATATATATATATATTTATATATGTATATATATATATATATATACATTTATTTATACATATATATATATATATATATATAGATATATATATATATATATATATACATATATATATATATATATACACATATATATATATATATATACGTATATACATATATATATATATATATATATCTATTTATATAGTTATATACATAAATATATATATATATATATATATATTGTTACGATTATGTTTATATTTTATAGAATATGATTTTCATTAAACATATGTCCGGGGAATAATTGTTTCTGTACTCTATAATCATTAAGTATGGTACCACCTGTCTCTTCAGTCTCGAGACTCCTTGCTGAGTCTCGTTTTCTGTTAACCTCCTTCGCTTTATAAGAGCATATGTCATTGGCTTTCAGACTACGGGACCTTCAACCCCTCTCCAGCTGATCTTTTGTGGTAACTACATTTAGTTTTTTTTTTACATACATGAAGAGTGTTTGTGAAGTAATTATTTACAATTGTTAAGTATTCGTAAGTTTTTCATATTTCATTTGTACGATTTGTACTGCCGTTATTTATCAGTAACTTGTGTTATTTGTGTAATTATATATACATATATATATATATATATATATATACATATATATATATATAAATATATATATATATATATATATATAGCAATTCTTTTATATTTAATTTACATTCCTTAATATCCTGTTTGATATAAAGTGACTGTGGGTGTTTGTGTAATGACTCCTCTCCTACTCTTAGACTAACTCATTGGAGATCGTTACATTTTGGGGGCCTGTCCGGGATTCTGACTTGCTATTTTTAATAACTATTAGTTTTATTCGGAAAGTTTTTATCATGTTAACTTCACACACAAGTCTGTATGTAGAATAAACTGCTTTTTCGGTATCAAATATCAGGATTATGTTTTTCGTAATCTGTTGATTATTTTTCAAATAAGTTTTTTAAATTAAATTTATTGTCAATTGTTAACTACTGCCATAATTTTTGGTTGAAGTTTAAGTTAGTGTAGCTTCCCTAAAGTGTTCGTCTGACTACTAATCCCTTCGGTAGATCAAGTTCTCAGTCATTTATACCGTGTTGGTGTCTTAGCAATACCTTACTCCCGATAGTATTGACGAGTTTAGAGTTTGAC
Source organism: Palaemon carinicauda (assembly GCF_036898095.1). Lineage (NCBI taxonomy): Eukaryota > Metazoa > Arthropoda > Malacostraca > Decapoda > Palaemonidae > Palaemon > Palaemon carinicauda. Next base: position 43,990,326 of record NC_090746.1, on the reverse strand, counting down.
AGTTATTAGGGAAACTGTCTAGCTATATTTTGTTGTAGCGACCTAAGCCACGTCACTATCGTTAAAGTAGTTGTTTAGTCTGGACTAGCGGTTTGTTCCCGTACAAACAATTGGTCTTCACATGACAACGCTTTCGAAGCGTCTGAAATTTGTTCTTACGAGCTCTTTCGTCTTTAATGCTTCATTCATACTCATACTCGCATATGCAAATTTGATTAAACGTACGTATCTCAATGTAATTTTCATCAGAATAATTTTCAATATTGCCTATAAATTTTACACTGATTAGACTTCGACCAACTTTGATATGTTCAATATCCTTCACTACTCATAACTATTGCTTGTATACCCTGGCACTATTCGTGCTTTTGCATTTTAATGACTTAACTCCTGAACTCCTGATATTTTGTATTGTTAGAGTAATAATCTCCGAAATGCCTTTTGATGTATCAGAATTTGTAGCAAACCCTACCGGCGAACTTTTTCTGCTTTCTCAAGCTAAGAAGGTGGACTTTCTGTCTCTTACTAGTCAGCTTAGTATTGAAGTGAGCCACACAGCTCTTAAAGGTTAAATTCTAGACTCTATTTTGGATTACTATGTTGATGAGGATGTTTTTACTGAAGAACAGGTAATTAACTTGAGGTCAAAGCATAGTAAAGTAGATAAAGAATTAGAGCTAGCTAGAATACAGTTAAGATTAAGGAAAGTTAGCAAAGAACAAGAGGATTATCTTTCTCAGAAGAGGTTAGAGGAAAAGCAGAAGCTTTTGGACTTGGAATTGGAATAAAAGATTAAAGAGGCAGAGTTGAATGAGAAGTTGGAAGAAGAAAAGGCTAAAATAGCTGTAGAAAAGCTCCGTAAAAAGTTTGATATCTCTAGTTCTCAGCCCATTCATTTTGACTTGTCTAGAGCAAGACAGCTTGTGCCATTTTTTGATGAGAAAAACGTTGAAAGTTTTTTCATAGCTTTTGAAGATATTGCTGCTAATCTAGAATGGCCTGCAGATCAGTGGTTATAGTTAATTAAACCCCAATTACGTGGCAAAGCAATTCAAGTTGTATCAAATTTAATTGGTGAAGGTTACAAGGTTATAAAGCAGAATATTCTAGACACTTATGCTATCACCAGCGAGGGTTATAGACAATTGTTTCGGAATGCTACTAAGACGACTTCTCAAACATTTACAGAATTTGCTAATCAAAAGCTGAGATTATTTAAAAAAGGGCTTGAGAGTGAAAAAGTCACTACTTTCAATGAATTAGTTAACCTAGTAGTCTTGGAAGAATTCCATCGGAGATTACCACCACCTATTTCGATGTATATAGCTGAGAGAGAGATCAAAGATCTAATGAAAGCTGGAAATCTTGCTGATAACCATAGCTTAATTCATAAGAGAATGCCTAAAATTCCTGATAAGTCTAAAGATACTGATAGTGATGGTGCAACTGGTATTAGCTCTTGTGCTTATTGTAAGCAGCCTGGCCACACAATAAAGAATTGTACAAAAGCAGGTTGCAAAGTTGCCAATTAGTCTAGTAAAGTATCCCAGTCAGTGGTTAAGAAAACTAGTTTGCATTGTGCTGTTGATCAGATAGATTATTTAAAAGAATTTGTTTGCCATGGCCTTCTCAATTCAAAGAAAGTATCTATACTAAGAGGTACAGGGGCTGCTCAGTCCATAATACATAAGAGTCTAGTTTCTGATCTTAAATTTACTAATGAAGATGTAGTTGTTTCAGACTTTTTAAGTCGTAAAGTATTGCCACTTGCTGAAGTAAATCTTGATTGCCCTTATGTTAATGAAACTGTAAAAGTTGCTGTCACTGATAATGAATTTCCTGTTAATGTAGATCTTGTCCTCGGTAATGATTTAGCGGGCAGTAAAGTAATGTGCAATTTGATAATTTATGATCCTGAGAGCAAATGTGATAAACAAGAGTCACAAGGTACTAAGCCGAAGGATTCAATTTGTGTAGTAACTCGCTCAAAGAAATCTACTGATGAGCAACCTAAGAATGTACCTAATGTTTCTATTAATCATTCAAACTTACCTGATCTGTTAAACCTTGCTAAAGATAATTTTGTTAAATTACAGCAAGAAGACTGTAGTTTGAGTAATTTATATGAAAAGGCTGTTCAGAAATCAGATATTGACAAAGTTCCTTGCTACTACATCGAGAAGGGAATACTGATGCGCTTGTTTCGACCTTCTAAATTGTCGGCGAAAGATTCTTGGGCAGACTGTGAGCAGGTTATAGTTCTATTTTCACTAAGAAGTAAGATTCTTGAAATTGCTCATTGTGCCGATTCTCATTTAGGGGTAAGTAGAACTTATCAGAGATTATCTTTTAATTTCTACTGGCCAGGAATGAAAAATTATGTAAAAAGCTTTGTACCGTGTTGTCATATCTGCCAGATAGCGGGAAAGCCCAACGAGGTGATACCACCTGCACCATTAAAAACTATTGCCATTCCACATGAACCATTCAGTAAAGTTGTTATAGATTGTGTGGGTCATTCCCCCAAAACCCGTAAAGGTAATCAGTATCTGCTGACTGTAATGTGTCCCACCACAAGATTTCCAATTGCCATTCCTTTACCTAATATAGCTGCCAAAAAGATTGTAGAAAGTCTAATTAAAAGTGTTTACTGTCTTAGGTTTTCCTAAAGAATTACAATGTGATAGGGGAACAAATTTCAAAAGTGAGGTTTTCCAATCAGTCTTGAAAGAGCTGCATATTAAACAATCATTTTCTTCAGCTTATCATCCACAGTCTCAGGGTATGTTGGAAAGGGCACATCAGCCATTGAAAAGCCTTCTTGGAAAATATGCCTTGTAATCTGCAAGAGACTGGGATGAAACCCTGGATCTCTTGATGTTTGTGATACGCAGTGTTCCTAACGAATCCCTTGGAGTTTCTCAGTTTGAAATGCTTTTTGGTAGAAAAGCTAGAGATGTGCTAAGAGTTGTTAAAGAAACTTTAACTGGTGAGGTTGAAGTAGTCACTCCTGTAACAGTTTCTAAGTACTTGCAAAACATGAAAGACAAATTTGACAAAATTCATAAATTTTCCTTCAATAATCTGAAAGTTTCACAAGAGAAAATGATTGAAAATTACAACAAAAAAGCTAAGGTGCGAAAGTTTACAGTTGGTGACAAATGTTCTAGTATATTTTACAATTCCGGGATCTCCATTACAACATAAGTTCTCTGGACCATATAAGGTATCAAAATTGATAAATAAACTTAATTATATTGTATCTAATCCTGACAGGAAGAAGTCTACCCAGCTAGTTCATGTCAATCTAATTAAACCTTACCATAAGATTTCCCCAGTGTTAGTTGATAGCAGTGTGCAACCCTGTGAAGTAAGTGTGCAACCTTGTGGAGGA
>NC_090746.1:43964432-43976932 GCF_036898095.1 Palaemon carinicauda | reverse complement strand
GTACTTATACCTGTCGAATTCAGGTGTTTTGTACTTAGAATTGAAATCAATCCAAGATGGCCGCCAATGCATAAAAAAGTGTAATTAACTTTTTTGGTATTCACTCAACGATGATAGATAAAATATCTACACCCAGGATTTCTGGAAATAGTCTCATTATCTTTTAATCATCATGTAATGAAATACAAGATGGTATCCATTAATGACCACTGATATGCATATATATCGTAAATTAACCATATAAAATCTAATATCAATATATACTAAACATACAATTACTTAGCAGCACAACACTTATGAAATTGATTTGTCTGGTTGCTACCAGTCTTAAAACTCTAAATTTATTAATATGATAATCTTACTATCTAATAAGTGCATACATATTTCATTAGCAGTGTTAATAGACTCTAATTGATCATCCTAATCTTCCTCTTCCCTAAATTTGAATTGATTATATGGATTATTTTCTAATTGCTATTGTCAACAGACAGTTGTTCATGATAATCCATACTCCCTACAACTACACCGCGATGATCGGCAACCAGATTTGCAGTTACAATGTATTATCTCTAACAGACTGTCTAAAGCTGCGTTCATAACTGATATTCCTGGTGTTAACTTGGTATCCTCTATCTTCTAACCCCACATTAACACATCCATGTCACTCTTTTCTCCAATACGCACCATTATCAAGTAATAAACTTAGAGAAGGAGATTTGGTAGAAGAGTCTGTTGGGGGTAGTTGTTCCGGTGCTACAAAAGATTTTGAGAACACAATTTTCTTGGACACGGTACTATGGCACAAAGATGTCAATGACTCTGCACCATTCCCACGAAATAGTATAGCCATTACCTTGGCTCTAGTGGGTTCAATTACTTTTTGTTCTTGGTTTGGAGAGAGGAATTAATCAGGACAAGATTGCAACATAAAATTACCTTTGACTAACTTTTGAAATACAGCTCTTTTTCCTACACCAAGGATGCGCAATGTACTATCACATCCAGTAAAAGCGTAAATGAAAAGCAGCAAGAGCATAGTTTATTTCCTTGGTCTGACTGAAGACTGTTGATGTGGTATACTGTTGTGGCAGTTAATTTATCCGATCTGAAATAAAGGTCCCTGCTATCTGTCTGTGCATAATGAAGGAGTAGAATGAAGAAGCCTGTCTTCTCCAATGAACGTAGTTGTATGGAATTGTGATGCTTCAACCGCAGCCATAGTAATACATATGTCAGCATCACCAAATGTTCTGAGATAGCGTGATCGAGATGTGGTTGATTTGGCTTACGAAAGACATTCCTGATCTCGAAAAGAGCTGGAGGGAATGGGCTATGCTCATATGATAAAACATCTTTCAGTGACAGCTCAACTGTTTTTGCCACTACCAATAATTTCAGAAATAATAGGGCCGGATCAATACTTTGATCTGGTGCAACCTTGATTGCAGAAACATCACCAAGCATTTTGGATGCATCTTTTCTCTTAAAAGAGTATCTGAAAGCAAACTGCCTAATCATATTTTCAATTATTTTCTTTTCCAAAAGACTCATATTTAAGAACATTTACGTTGGGATTTCCCACTATACCACTGACTACATTCTGCAGTAAAGAGTTTTCATAAAAGGGTGAACGAGATACTAATTTGGTCTTGAGCTTTTGTAGGTCTGAAGCGTCCCTCTTCATCCTTGCTTTGGTCAAATATTTATGTTGATCACTGGTAGTGTAGGAAAGGTCGTTTAATTCCTGCATTACCTTGTTATACTTAGCATTGATGGGAGCTAATATTGTCCACAGTGACCTCTGCTCTTCTGTCATACCACTTCCCTGAGGTTTTTAGTGACCTCATTAAAGTTTGTTCAACAGGAAGATCAGAACTAAGGCCTGCCCAGATCCGATTACTACATCAGATCGCATGAATACCATTGGAAAATTTCTGAAACAAGCCTGGATGAGTGAGCTCTAATTCTCCATCTCTTGGACATAGATGTGGGCAGACTTGAGATAACTGTAGTGCCCAGCTGTTACAAATATTGGGGGAGTCTAAGAAACAGCACATAAATGTAATAACCAAGATCAAATATAATATGCCATGATCAGTCTTCTTGCAACTACCAACATCTAATAATCAAGCTACAGATGACTTGTCTCTGACCTATCACTAAGTTCTAACTTCTATTTTCTCAATTCCAGATTGATTTTAACTGCTGAACCTGATGTCATAACACTCTCCAAGGATGGTTGACCTGACAATGATGAGTAGGCATCCTTACACTTGACAACCAAAGATGCGATCTCTGGTCTGTCACTAACTAGATCTAAAACAATTATGCGGTTAAGCAATTTGTCTATAGGCAGATGACAATGGATAGCTCTTTGTACAGATCTCCCTGTCGTCATATGATCTACTGAGTCTTCACCATATACCACCTTTAGAATGTTTTTTAGGCGTGTACCATTCGTGATGGTTCTAATTACACCCAACAAGTTCATTAGTGTGGGAAAGCAACCTAACATGAGAACCATTTCCTTCAAATGGCTATTCTGAGGTGCATCAACAATGATCTCGCTTGCTGTACAGTCAGTGGTTAGTCAAATTTTATTATTGCTGTGATACCCTGTTTGACTGATTGCTTATGAATGAATTCAAGTGTTGACAGAAGGCATCTCTTGTCACCCGAGTACACAGCAATCATGGGAAGATACATAATTGAGGACTGACCAGGGAATTTAGGCCCCAGGTGTATTATATGCCATACCAGGCCAGTTTGGAGTGTCCTGTCTAAAGCCTAATGATAGTTCCCATTGAATAATATCCAATGTTTGATCACATTTTTTGATATTATGTTTAATCACCACCTTATGGCAGGCATGGTTGGCAAAGTGATAGTCCACTATGTTAATCTTTGTGTTTTTAGCATATCTAATGTCAGTAACAATTTGTCTTGGAATGACCTGCCTTTTTTTTTTTACCTGGAGTCAAGGCAGCAAGTATCCCCATAGCATATAAGGAGCCTCTACCATCGATTGAAAGAATATTATGATCAACGTTGTCAGCAATAAACAGAACAGTCACATCTCCTGAATCAATACCCTCGCCCACAATATCTACAGCAACAGTGCCAGCAGAATTCTTTTCAAATCTCAGAACTTTGCTATATGATGATCAAAATCTTATCTCATACAAATTACCTACAAGGTGCTTTAAACGATACAAAAGATTTTTTAAGGAAAGACGTATCTGTATTGGGAATAGAAAAGTTCGAGAATGTACTGCCTGAATGATAGCCTATCCAACCCCTGCATCCTTTAGGTTCTCATCTTTCCCGCAAATAAATTATCCAGTATTGTGCGAAGACTGTCTGGAAGATACTTCAAATCAATGTAAAGTTTTAGCATAATTGTACATGGATATTGGTCTGTATCCCAGGGAATTTCTGTTCTTATATCATTTTTTATAAGTCTAGCAGTAGTTTCGATAATTCTTCTCTTCTGAGATTCCTCAGTGTCTCTATCACACATGAAATATGATTTAAGGATGTGAGAGCTTGTTTCCCTCATTGTAACAATAAAATTTTGGCCTTCTCCTGTTATGTATATTGAGTCACCATAATGCTCTCTCAATTTTTATCTAAGGTACTGATTGTCATACTGAAAGGAATCTTCACTGCAAAGATATTCTTTCATTTTATCTCTTAGTTCAGACACTGTCAATTGTTGCTTCAAGATAAGAGCACATTTTTTAAAAAGCCTGATGTCTAGCTTCGTTTTTGAGTCGTCCTGATTTTCTTTCCGTTGTATTTGCTCCACCTTAAACCTATGGGGAATATGACGCCCGGATGATAAGTTCCCATCACAAGACTGGTGATATACACTGTCGTCTGTATGTAAGTCACAACCATAACTCAATTCGACCTTTCACCGTAACACCCCAGTCATTCCAGTGGTCACTACAACACAGCAATATCTTTTGTAACAAAATTATCTGTCTTCACAAAACTGAAATCGGAGGCGTTAAATGTAATTTTAGTTCAACAAAAAAGATAATTGGGTTTTCTATAAAATGGTCCAGTGAATGGAGTAAACTTTGAGCTTGTGGACTATTTCTTTTTTTTTCTTTTCTTTTTTGTAGAAATAAATCAAATTACACAAGCTTAATTTATTGGCTTAACCAATCATAAAATGTACAGAAACACATGGCTTTCATACATTATCGTTATAAAATGAATGAAAATGTTGGTCGAGCTGGTTAGGCAAAATCATTCCCAGAGACAACTCCCCAGTGACAATGACACTATCACTGAAGAGGTGATGCAGAGCGTCCAGAATCCACTGCCAATTAGCTGCAGACTTAGCTATTCTGAAAATCGTGAGTAACTGATTTATAGTTTTTATCGAAATATCAGCAGAAAATAATATGTGTAGAAAAGCCGGAAGGAATATGCTCAGATTGTGAATCCAGATCGATGACAAATTCTAAGTTTCGGAATGAAAACGACCTTCATATAACTAACTATCTGACACTGCAATATCTCCAGACAATAAAATTTAATAAACGAAGGGCAATATTACTGTAGTAGGTAAAAAATGCTGGTCAATATTAATTGTGTTACCGCAATTTCAACCCAAAAATAAGTATAAATTTTCTACACTTCAGATTATTAAAAAACTGGACTATTTTGGAACTTTAAACCAAGTTAAATATGACAATTCACCTTTACAACATTTTAGGAAACTCTGATTAGACAAGGAATCTATCTTTTTTTGGATCGAGAGCAAAATGGAACCTTAAGCAAAACTATTACTTCAGTAAATGTGTCTTATATGACTAGATAAATATTGCAACTCACAAAGGTGACATACCTTTAGCATATCCATTCCAGTGAATATTGTGAAGAGAGCCATGTATGATGTTAAAAGGCGATTCAATGAAGATGTTGGTTGATGGTTTCCAGAGAGGAACCTTCCTCGGGCTATGGTTCACTAAGGTCCTCATTTCTTTATGCCCTCCAAACCAACACAGAGATGAATGGGCAAGAGGACCTTTATAACCCTAATATACGTCTAGGAGAGTGAAAAGTTTTTCGTCTCTACCAGACAATACATTCCTTTCTACTGTCGCTCGTTACTTCTAAACTTCAATTTTCAACTCTGCATTCCGAAATTCTTCAGAGGAAAATGAGTAGGCAGCAGTACGATTGTTAAAAACAAACAAGTTGTTTTCCTGCGACAAGCAGGGTCAAACATTTCCCCTGAACTGATTTACCATGGGAAAATCTTACAAAAAAAATTTCATTTTATAACTCCAAATATCACTTTTTTTAATCTAAAACCCTAAGGCACAAACTAGAAAAATACTTTTATTAACACAGAATCCTCACATACTTCGTTTGCGCAATGGTTTTTTTTTTGTTCTTGTTAAATGAATGTGTAATGTCATGTGGGTTTAAGAACTGCTTACGACAATTTGAGTGGAGCATACAACCAGCTGTCACATTAATACTGTAACCCCTTTTAGCACTTGCTTCAGTGATTACACTGGAACCGTTTTCACGAATTTGAACTGCATCATCCTGGGTCTCTATTTCTTTCTTTCAGATTGGGTATGTTTGAAGGTAGACATCAGTGACACTCATTTTGGACATATCTGAGATTAGAAGTCCGTGACACACATATTGATACCTGAAAAGAAAAAGTGTAGAATATTTAAACAGTGATTTTGATCCTATATCATTAAAAGTTAATGATTTCAATACTTATTGCATTCCTCAATCACCAAAACCTAGGTGTAGACTTCATCATTATTATTCTAAAGTAAAAAAAAAATATATATTTATATGCATGTATTAGCGGCCATCTTGAATTTGGTAGCTTTCCAATAGTCAGAAATTGGTAGACTTTTATTATGTCATTCTCTACATCAAATGGTACCAGAATCAGTTGAAAAACCTTATCTAGCAATTTTTTTTCGGGGTTCAAGGGTTTTTTGTCATATCTCTGCTGAACTAATACCAGAGGAGAACGTTTTACACAGACCATATTCTTACCATGCTAGGCGTTTATGTACTGTGCTAGGTGGTATGTTATCGTGCTAGGTGGTATATCTTAGCAATCCATGTTTGCCAATGGTTGAATAAGCGGATGAGCAACCTGGTGAAGTAACGAGAACTTCGGGTGTCAATGAAATGCCCTCCTAAATCTCGAAGAAGTAACTGGCAGAAAGGTGACGGATTGGGTTTAAGGTGATAGAAAAGCTGTCTCTTCGCCTTATACCCTCGATGCTTGGCGGGAGATCTTGGTAACTTCAATGCTAAAGTTTGAAAAATTAATCAAGGCAGGGACTTGACGAATTTCAAATAAAAATGGAGCTCATTTTATAAGTTTTTGTTCGCAAACACTCTTGTATTGGAGGCACTCTTTTCCAGCACAAGGACATCCGCAAATATACCTGGACTTCACCATATGGCAATCACACAATTCACATAAATCGAATACTCATTAATAAAGAGAGAAAAAGGACTGAGAAATGTAAGATGCTATAGAGGTGCAGATATTGACAGTGGTCACCAGCTTCTCATTGCCACACTGGAATTAAAACAGAAAGCACCCACCAAAAATGTAGATAGAATACCTAGGTTTGATGCAAATAAGCTTCTAGGAGATGAGCACAGAGAAAACTTTGCAATTGAATGCAAAAGTCAATTTGTATTCTTAGAGACTTCAAGAGGAGAAAAGCAGAAAATTAAAGAAGAATGAAGTGAGATTAAGAACATATATCAATAGGTTGGTAGTGAAGTTTTGGGATATGTAGTTACAAGGAGAAAGCCATAGATATCAAATGATACTTGGGATACTATAAAAAGGAGACAAATACAAATATTGATTATTGAAAGTTTTCGAGGATGTGATGAAAATTACAAGGAAGAGCATGCTAAGAATTCCAGTATTGATAGTGAAGTCAAAAGAAAAGCTAGGAATGACTAAAGAGAATATTTAGGCAGTAAAGCAGATGAGGCTGACAAAGCTATGAATTCAGGAGTGGCTATGGTGTAAGAATTTCTCATTGAATTATTAATGAGATATCCGCAGGGGCAAAGAAGAAACATATATGTAATGATAATACATTATAAACCCATGACCCAAGGGATCATTGGAGAAGTTGGAAGTTTGTGAACGTCAAGCTATAACAGGATGCGAAAGTAAGACCAAGCTAAATCATTGCATAGGTAACATTTTGCATGTAGAGTCAACATATCACAAGCATCCCGTGAGAAATAGTTAACCTCTTTGATGTCTACACGGAACCAGATGGCTTCCGATTATAATCTAGTGTAATCATATTTGTGATAAATGAGATAACTAATAAAACGTTATCAACGCAAACCTATGTTTGATTAGCTTATCTTTTCAAACGAATGGTCTTCCGACCAAACCATCCATAATCCAGTGATGGAGTTAACAATAAATTTGTTTAAAGTTAATTTAACTTTGACTTATTTCAAGAAGTAACCTACAACTCTAAATAATTCTATATCACATTGAAGAGATATGAGACAGAACAACGAATGTGTGTGTATAACATTCTCACACCGAGATATACCTATCAAAAAGAGAGACGGATCTGTTATAACAACCGAAGATGAAGAAAGGCAACGTTAGATGGAACACTTTAATAAGGTCATGCATAGGAGTTATGAAGGGAATAATTTGACTGATATACCTATAGATGAGGAAGACCTTTATGTGCCCATGAATGCATTCAATGTCTTTGAAGTTGAAGCTATTCTTAAAAAACTCAAGATAAGAGAAGCCCCTGGATATGACGGAATAACTGCTGAGATGATATAGTCCAAAAATGAAGTGACTTCCAGAATACAAGATTATTTTGTAGAATGTAGCATGAAGAGGCAAAACCTGATGAATGGGAGCTAGATGTGTTGGCAAAAAAAGATCTGACTGATTGCAATATTTATGGAGGAATCACACTTACATCAGCTATCATGAAAATATATAGTGTGCTTATTCTACAGAGGCTAGAGAGAAAGATTGATGAAAAGCTGAGAGATGAACAAGCGGGATTTAGAAAATGTAGAAGTTTTGCCGACCAAATTTCCATTTTAAGGCATGTACAGCAATGTGCAGAATATAGGAGTCCACTATTGATAGCATTTGTGGACTATGAAAAAGCCTTTGACATCGTGCACCGGCCAATTTTGTGGTGAGTCTTGCGCTACTATGGAGTTCCTACTAAATATATAAATTTGATTAAGACTGTTCATGAGCATAGTGAGGGCAAAGTTATGTTAGTGAAGTCCTATCAAATGAATTCCCAGCGAATAATGGTGTACTCCAAGGGAATGGGTTGTCACCTATATTGTTTATCTTGTTCATGGATTTTGTAATGCATAGACCAGTTGGAGATGGTGGAGAATGATTGTACTGGATTGGTAATAGGAAATTAGGTAACCGAGAGTATGCTAATAACACTGTCCCTATTAGCAGAACTTCACCGAATCTGTAATGCTTGCTTACCAGAATGCATGAAATATCACAGGAGATGGAATTATTATTATTATTATTATTATTATTATTATTATTATTATTAGCCAAGCTACAATCCTAATTGGAAGAGCAAGATGCTATAAGTACAAGGGCTCCAACAGGGAGAAATAGCCCAATGAGGAAAGGAAACAAGGAAATAAATAGAAAAATAAATATACGATATAATGAAAAATTAAAATAAGATATTCAAAATAAACATTAACATTAAAATAGATAATTTATATACTGTATAACTATAAAAAGACCTATGCTAGCTTGTTCAACATAAAACATTCGTTGCAACTTTGAACTTTTGAAGTTTTACTGATTTAACTACCCAATTAGGAAGATCATTCCACAACTTGGTAATATCTGAAATAAAACTTTTAGAATACTGTGTAGTATTGAGCCTCATGGTGGAGAAGGGGTGACCATTAGACTTACCTGCATGCCTAGTATTACGAACTGGATGGAACTAGCCAGGAAGATCTGAATGTAAAGGATGGTCGGAATTATAAAAAACTAATTGAACGATGGTGCCAAAGATTGATATCTAGGTCAGGAATAAAAAATTTAATAGACCGTATGTTCCTGTCCAACAATTCAAGATGAGAATCAGCAGCTGACGACCAGTCAGGAGAACAACACTCGAAATAAGACTTTCTCAATAAACTATGCGTTTCTCAAAAGTAAATTTTCTGTCAAGAATCAAACCTAAAATTTTAAAAGAGTCAAACAAAATTAAAGAAACATTATCAATGCTGAGATCCAGATGTTGAAGAGCCTCTGTCCTTAGCATACTTACAGTCATACTTTGAGTTTTTTGAGGATTCAACTTCATATGCAATATTTAGGAATTATGATCTTCTATACAGGGTATTTAGAATTGGAGTTTGATAAAAGATTGAAAAAAAGCAAATGAGACAAAGGCTAAGTTGAATAAAATTTAGAAATCAAATCGCCTGAAATTACACATAAAAACCAGGCTATATATCAATTTAGCGAAATCGGTGTTACTGTATGGACATGAGTCGTGGTATGACAATGAAACAATATCCAGCAGAATTTGAAGATTTGAGAACAAAACCCCCAGAAAAATGATGGGAGTTAAATGGCAGGAAAGGGCTAGAAATGGAACCATAGGAGAGATTACTCGAGTGCCATATGTGGATGAGATCATGGTGAAGGGCAGACGGAGTTGGTTTGGTCATGCTCTTCCCAGTCCCCACGAGAGATTAGTTCACCAAACTTTCAACTGGGCTCCACAAGGAACTAGAAGAGTTGGAAGACCTAGGCCTACATGGCTGAGGACTATGAAGCATGAGGTAGAAGACGACGATCGGAGAAGTATTGATTTAAAAGCTAAAGAAAGAGATGACTGGTGAAATCTAACTGAGGCCCTTTGAGTCAATAGGCGTAGGTTTATAGGTTTAAAAGACGCTCATGAATGGTAGAGGCAAGGGACAGTGACATTGCCCTATCGAGTAGGACAATGCCCTAGAGACTGACCATATTACACATGATCAGCGCCCTAGGCCCCTCTCCACCCAGGCTAGGACCAAGGAGAGCCAAGCAATGGCTACTGATAGAACTATAGACTCCCCAAACACCAATCCTTAGCTCGCAAGGATGGTAAGATTGCAGCGACCAAAATTAACTTACGAATTTGAGCGGGACTCGAACCCCAGTCTGGCGTTAACCAGTCAGGAACGTTACCATATTATTCTCTTAGAGTTACAAAGGTGCCTTTAATTATGATTACTTCACGTTACTAGGAAAATGCCCTCGGAAAAATGGTACTCAGTTCGGCACACATGCTTGACACCTTACTCTTAGATACACACTTTATGGCCCAACGAACAGGACTGCCTGCCCTTGTTTACTCAAGGATCAATAACGCCATTGTGAATTCAAATATATTTTCTTATTTTTTTCTTATATTTATCTATTTTTCTATTTTTTCTCACTTAAAAAAAATTTCTTTCCTTACTTATTTTTTTTTTTTTCCTCTTTATGTTGCCGTTTGAGTTCCGTCGTGGTCAGTTGCATGCAAAATTTAAAATTAGGATCATGGGGCTGGTTGGTATGTTACAAATACAAGTTACACAAAGATGAATCTCACATCTATAATAGGTCAAACAGAAACACAAAATTCAGGTTTGCATACATCATCAAGAAATTTTAGAACCAAAAATCAGAATAATGATCACGTTTCACCAACAGTTGCTTCAATGCATTAAAGTTTTCATATCCCCCGACAAAATGTTACATACACAAAAACAAAGAAAAGTATACTAAAAAATAGAAATAAATAAAATCCTTTATAATCCCGACACTCCTTTGACACATTTAAATCAACAAGATGAACATTTCTAACACACATCAGTGACACTGTGATAAAGAGCAAAATTAAATAGAGAACAATAAAAAACTCTCAATGACTGAGCATTAATATTTATACTGCAAAACCTGAAAAATAAGGGATAAGTAATGATGTTCAATTACAGCCCATGATTAATAAATACCTGACACAACACCGAAATCTTCCATAGAGACAAATTAAATTTTTAATACAGCACAGCAACACTGAAAAGCATACATGAAAATACTGGTAATAACAACATTGTATCAATATAAAATAATGAAATTTTAATGAATCTTAATATAAACGTGAAGGTAACAGAAAACATATCAATATAATATGTAGATATGCCTGTCATATGATTAGAACAGGAAAATAGCAAAAAAAAAAAAAAAAAAAAAAAAAAAAAAAAAAAAAAAAAAAATACATCTTTTCACAAAACACTTGAAATGAGACATACATAAAATAAACTGATTTTTGTGACCTAAATCGCCTCATGGCAGACACCTCTTATTTTCATGGCCCATATCCGTTCGTGCGTTCTTGTGCGCGAAATATGGCACCGATACCTGCCTGTATCTCCTCTTCACTTTCCTTTCCAAGGTAGCCAGGTAGCCTTGAATAAGTGGGTACCAACTTAATCAATCAGTGGGTATCAACTTAACCAACTTATTTTCTCGGACTGGCCGCATATGTGAAACGTGATATTCGCTTTTGGCTCCAATCCAGATATGTTGGATGACCGTCATATTGGTTTTAATTTCTTTTACTCGATACGGTCCAACATATGAGACTTCCAGTTTTTGCTTTCTCAGCTGTAGCATTTCAAGATAAATTCTATCCCCTATCTGTACATCAGACGTTCGCGTTCGGAAACGCTGATTGTAACTCGTCTGATACTTCTCATTTGCCCTCAGCAAATACCTTTGGGTTATCTGGAAAGCTCTCCTAGCCAAATTTCATATCATCACCCGATATTGTTCTATGTTGTATAAAGGAGAGGTGCGGAGATCCATGATAACAGTATATTGCAGTAAGGGTCCTGCCCAAAAGGCTACAAAAAACGGAGTATCTCTGATGGAGCTATTATAGGCAGAATTTAGGGAAAACTCCGCCATGGCAACATTTCCACCCACTGGTTCGGACTGTCCCCCACTAAATACTTTAAAATATTGGTCACCTTTCGGTTATGGGACTCGACGAGCCCATTTGCTGATGGCCTTTCTATACCTACATGTCCTGCATAAGAACTTACGTGAATTACATGGATGGCTTTCTCTACCAAAGACGAAAGAAGATCAACGCAAGATCGGATGTCACCCGGTCTCTTCTCGAATTTACAAAATAGGATATCCTTTTCAATGAAGAACACATCCCTTTGCATGTGCCTGAAATCCGGAAACTTAGTACTCATACCTCAACCACACACTCATTCAAGTGGCATACACGCTAGGCCCTCTATTTGAAAACCCATCACTAGCACTAGCACTCTCACAGTGATTCTCACTCTTTCTTTCTCTTCGCAGTCGTCTAGATGTTTTAATCTCTATGCGCCCCATCCTCAGGTTTGATAAGACCATGGTGTACTTAAACCTGAAT
>NC_090746.1:43944432-43956932 GCF_036898095.1 Palaemon carinicauda | reverse complement strand
GTATTTTTTCCCCGGAAACATTCAAGCTTCCATGTAGGCGCCATCACCAAGTTATGTCTATTTCTTTAGGACAGGACTAGCACTTGGGAAATTCCCACCGCCACCTTTTTTCTGCGCATTTTTTTTTTTATTTATTTATTTATTTATTTTTTTTTTTATTCAGAGCTAAACTGAATCACAGCATTCGGCTGGTAGCCTTTTTTCTCATATTGTTATCATTAATCCAAGCTAAACTGCCAATTAATGGCTAAGCAATCCAAACATACTAAAAACAAGAGCAAGCAGAGATTTCAGACTTCAGACCATGAATATTGTTAATATTTAACTAAAGTCTATATTGATCCATATCACCTCAAAAATTTCATGGTTTCTTTCAATAGATCATATATATATATTGTTAAAATTTGTTGAAAATCCAATATGTAAATTTATTTTGACGTAATCTTTAGAATTGTGAAAAATACAAATCCAGTTCCAGAATCTGTATCTGGTACCGGATTATCTCTCGAAGTTAATGGACTCGTCCACGGCCTAAAATTCATCTGTTGTGGAAATTTCATCAAAATCCGTCCATGTATTTTGACTTAATCTTTAAAACTTTAAAACTGATCATATTCAAAATTTAACGGGGTCGTCCATGACCTAAGATCTACCTGTGGTGAAAACTTTGTTAAAATTCGTAGAGTAGTTTTGATGTAATCCTGTCCATAGACATACAGATAAATAAATACGAAAATAAACAAGTGGACTCGAAAATTTAACCTCTTTGACGGAAGTAATAAGTCAGTCTCCATAAATGGCGGCCCTGTATGGGGAGAGTGACGTTATACACTTTATAAGTTTATTTACAACATTCTTTCGGCTCTAGGCTGCAGTTGGTATACACCCCTCTACACTTTCTTTTTCCAATCTCTAAGTACTTCTAAGTTTTACTTCATAGTGCAACTTGTGTTTTTTTTTTTTTTTCACCCCCTCCGGACAGCACTTCGGCTCTAAATATCCTTACAGGCCCCAGCATTGGGCTGTATAACCTAACACAATAAATCCAATCAAATCCCTAAACAGGAAAGCATTTAAAATTTGGCCAACAAATTCCAAAATATAATAATTTAACAATATCTAAAGAATATGATGTTAAAAATGTAAGAGATCAAGTATGTAATATATTAAGTATAGATATTTGTCATAAAATTTAACTTTTAGGGGAATGAATTATTTGGAAATTGTATTATACCTGGAATATACTCCTTAGTAATTTTACTACCTTTGCTGGTGTTTAGAGTAACACTATAATGTAAACTTCTTATGTCAATAAAACTATTGGAATTTAATTTGATAAAATGGTGACTTCAAAAGCGTTTTTAAATACTATAAATTTCTTTAGAGTATTATAAGGCTCACAATTCTTTTCTAAGATAACACTTGAAAGTATTGCATAAATTGTGAATGTAACGCAATGCATTTTTCAAAGCCTTCGTTACATTTCATAGTTTCTTGAATGACATTGTTCCTTCCCCATGGAATACTTAAAACAATAAAAAATCAAAAGACATTACACGTATTATATGTTTACAAACATTTTTCTTTTTGATTTACACATTCACTTTCATACCTTTCAACATTCAAACTCAAAATACATAACTATTGTTTCAAAGTTAAGGCAACAAGAATGACTGTGAAGGGAGGACTAGCGTCTCTTTATTAACGTATATGCAAAAGAAATAAAAACTATCCCATTCAAAATGCAGCTAGTATATATGTTATTAGCCCATTACCCTCCAAAAAGCAATTAATCGTATTTTTCTGTCACCCTCACATATCTATATCAAGCTCAATTATTTAATTATAAATGCAAATGGCTTCATCTGTCTGGACACAGTGGAATTTATCAGACTGGAAAATTTATAACGAAATGATGCCGAGAGAGAGAGAGAGAGAGAGAGAGAGAGAGAGAGAGAGAGAGAGAGAGAGAGAGAGAGGAGAGAGAGAGAGAGAGAGAGAGAGAGAGTTTAATAATTACACTGGTTTACAAAGAAATTGAGGCAAGCACAAAAATACCCGTTATTACCTACTTTGGGGGTGCTGAAATCAAATTTGAAATTTGTTTTTACTCATCACCTCTAGTTTTTTTTTAGATATATATAGTGTGCATTTTGTTTATATACGGTACATAAAGGCGTATATGCATTCAGGATTAATTCTAATATTGTGAGACTTATGGCTTATCTTTTAGTTATTATGCACTAAATGTAAGTGATTGCATTACATTATATATATAACTATATATCAAGACGGATTTTGGCAGTTCGGGCAGCAAGTCTCAATCCATACTCAGTATTGCTCTAGCAGTCATTGGAAGAGGTTGTCTTGCAGGTGGCGCAGGAGGTTGGTGTCCCTCAACACATCTTTTGGGTAACTAAATATTAGTATTACATTTTCCAATGTACATTTTATTGCCTTGCATATGATTTAGTTTTACTTTGTTATATTTTCAGATTTGCCAATGGCTTCAAGAACGTCAAAACATCGAGGATGCCTCAACAAGGCCAATTCTTTCTGATAGTACGTGTGTGGGGACTTCACAACAGTTGCCCAGCGTCGAACCATCACTTCCCTCCTCAGAACCGCCCACTTTCACTATTTTGACTGTAAAATTGGTGATCAGGACAAGTCTTGGGCTCCACACATCTGTTGTAAACCCTGCTACAATGGACTAACTGCATGGTTTAATGGCAAGAAAGTGGCTTTCAACTTTGCAGTCCCGATGGTTTGGAGAGAGCCACGGAGCCACAACGATGATTGTTATTTTTGTTTAACTAATATAACTGGTTTCATTGCATCTTCTAGGGAAAAGATCAAATATCCCAACCTTCCATCTGCTATGAGACCCATTCCCCATTCAGATGATCTTCCTGTACCCACAGCTCCAGTAAATAAGGATCTTCTTTCCTCATCACATGAAGAAATGCCTTCAAGGGAGGATTCTGCCGAGTCAATATCGTTGGAAGATATTGAGTCTACATATTCAGGAACAAGTGGCAACGAGCCAGACTGGATCACGCAAGAAGACCTGAATGATCTTGCTCGTGATTTGTATCTGTCAAACCAGCAGTCAGAGCTCTTGGCTTCTCGGCTTAAATAGTGGAACCTAGTCCAGGAAGATGTAAGGATCACCAGTTTCAGAAATCGGAACCTTGCTTCCTTTTTCGACATGGAAAACAAGTTGTGCTACTGCACAAACATACCTGGCTTGTTCACGTCCTTTGGTTTGCCACATAATCATTCACACTGGCGTCTTTTCATAGACTCTTCCAAGCGAAGTCTCAAGGCGGTGCTTCTGCACAACGGGAATAGATATCCCAGCATTCGCTTTGCACACTCTGTCCATCTAAAGGAGTCCTATGACAATATGGAGATTCTTTTAGAAGCTATTAAGTACAGCGAGTACCAATGGAGTCTGTGTGGGGACCTCAAGGTCATTGGTCTTCTTATGGGTATGCAAGCGAGCTTCACAAAGTACTGTTGTTTTCTCTGTTTCTGGGATAGTCGAGCTGTATCCCAGCATTACAAGCTGAAAGACTGGGGGTCTAGAAGCATTTTTGTTCCTGGCGAACACAGCGTCAAGGGGAATCCTCTGGTGGACATGAATAAGGTGCTTCTTCCTCCTCTTCACATCAAGCTTGGTTTGATGAAGAATTTCGTGAAGGCGTTGGACAAAAATGGTGCTGCCTTCCAACACTTGTCTACTGTGTTCCCAGATGTTAGTGGTGCTAAGCTCAAACCTTGTCGAACCTTAGATCCGAGAAGTGCTGAAGGATACTGATTTTGAGGAGCTTCTTAACTTAAAGGAAGTGAGAGCATGGGAAGCATTCAAGTCAGTCTGTAGTGGCTTCCTTGGTAACACACGCGTACCAGATTGAAAAGTTGCTAAAGTCTTACGAGGATATGGGGTGTCGAATGTCACCCAAGATTCATTTTCTCTATTCCCACCTCAACTTCTTCCCGCCAAACCTTGGAGCAGTGAGTGATGAGCATGGAGAAAGATTCCACCAAGACATTACGAAGATGGAGAGCAACTATCAAGGCAAATGGAACCCCGGCATGATGGGAGACTTCTGCTGGATGCTCTTCCGTGACATCCCGGAGGCAAAATACACCAGATCTTCTAAGAAAACACACTTTTGACTGTCTGTGGTACTATGAATTGTGTAATTGTGTCATCCAAGTATATTGATTCAATCAGTGTTCTTTATCTATCCTGTTTTATCTGTTATAAGCTGCTGCAACTCTTGAAATGTGCACATATATTCTCTGTTTTATACGAAAATTAGACTATTTAAAAGCCAGAAAACTAGAGGTGATAAAGCAAAACTATTTATAAATTTGAATTCAGCACACCCAAAATGAGCAAAAAACACCCATCCCCATTCTTGCCTCAGACCAAATTTCTTTTTTTTTTTTTTTGTAAACCAGTGTAATTATTGAAAACGGTTTAGTAACTAATTGATAACGCGTAACTTAATCATGTGGACCAGCGGTTTAACTGTTAACCTATACCATTAATTGCTTACCTACTTACCTAAAAACACACTTTTGACTGTCTGTGGTACTATGAATTGTGTAATTGTGTCATCCAAGTATATTGATTCAATCAGTGTTCTTTATCTATCCTGTTTTATCTGTTATAAGCTGCTGCAACTCTTGAAATGTGCACATATATTCTCTGTTTATACGAAAATGAGACTATTTATAAGCCAGAAAACTAGAGGTGATAAAGCAAAACTATTTATAAATTTGAATTCAGCACACCCAAAATGAGCAAAAAACACCCATCCCCATTCTTGCCTCAGACCAAATTTCTTTTTTTTTTTTTTTTTTTGTAAACCAGTGTAATTATTGAAAACGGTTTAGTAACTCATTGATAACGCGTAACTTAATCATGTGGACCAGCGGTTTAACTGTTAACCTATACCATTAATTGCTTACCTACTTACCTACCTTATCGAACAACACTACACACACAACGCAACCAACTTCTAGCTTGCACTCATCACAAGGATTCCCGGATATCGAATCGATTGCGAACCAAAAATCCGTATTTTCAGATGATCTAACTATGTGGAAAGAATATAGGACGACAGGTTGGTGAAAGGTTGTAAAATGCTTAAATATAAAAAGGGAGACGCCGAGGAAGACGAAGAAATAGTTCTATCAATATTGAAGGGGCCCATACACGTTCAACAAAAGCGTCAAAAGTTTGCATCAAAATTTTGATATCAAAATTTTGATGAAAAATTTGAGTGTGTGTAGGACGTTTCGATGTCAAAAAAAGATTGGAAGCAAAATTTTGATGGATCAAATCCGTTTGATATTTTTTGACGAGTCGTCAAATTTTTGATGCGTGTGGGGGCTCCTGTCAAAATTTTGATCAAACTTTTTAGTTCGCAGGTGACTGACGAGGAGATAGCATCACCATGTCTATGAAGAAGGAGACCGAAAAGAAATTTTTGATTGAAATTTTCGACCCCTTGATTATTCTACCTCTTTTTTATTCGACTCCTTGCATATTCATCCCCTTATTTATTTGACCTTTTTGCTTATTCGATCGTTTACTTATTCGACCCTTTGATTATTCTACCTCTTCCTTGTACCCGTTGAAATATTAACACTAGAGAGCTATTGGGTCCTTTGACTGTCCAGACAGTAGTACATTGGATCCATCTCTCTGGTTACGGTTAATTTTTCTTTATCCACGAATGAAAAAATGCAGGATTTCTTTGTATTAGTGCACATACACATATCTATGAAATATATGCGTACAAACACACGCACACACATACACACATACGCACACACACACACACACACATATATATATATATATATATATATATATATATATATATATATATATATATATACATATATATATATATACTGAAAAACTTAAAATGTTTAATTTTTCCTTGTTTCCTTTCCTCACTGGGCTATTTCCCCTATTGGGACCCCTGAGCTTGTAGCATATCTTACTTTTCTAACTAAGGTTGTAGCTTGGCAATTAATAGTAAATAGTAAACGGCCGAAAACAATATATTTTTACCGAGAATTTCTGATTAAAATTATGTTTTTTTTTTTTTAAGTGTTAACTATTTGTAATTACAGGTTTCATTGTCAACGAAAAACTCTTGTTATTGTTGTTGTTGTTGTTCTTCTTCTTCTTCTTTGTGTTGTTATTCATTTGTTTTAGGATGGCTATTATTATTATTATTATTTTTATTATTAGTATTATTATTATTATTATTATTATTATTATTATATCTTGGTAGATCATTTAATTGGTTAACGTATTATTTCACATATTTCACGTTCAAATGAATCGATTTATATTTATATACCGGTATATATATATATATATATATATATATATATATATATATATATATATATATATATATATATATATAGACCTGCATTTTATTCCAGGGATTTGGAATGGTCTGTAATGTGTATACTTATGTCCTTCGTCTCGTGTATAGCGCTTAGTTATTGGGGTTGTCGGCGAATGTTGAGGGATAAGACCTTCAAAAGTTCAAACTACCAGTGAATGTATTTATGTTGATCAGGCTGACACAAGTCTCTTTTTATAGTTTATATATGAAAGATCTATTTTGATGTCCATTCCCAACGTTTACCAGGAGGTCTATCAGAGTCCAATGCCAACACTAGTGCTATGGCCACTGATGCATCCATGTCGAAGATTTTGACGATACTGAATTTTGATGGGAAAAAACGCCTAAACGTGTGTGGGCAATTATGCATCAAAATCTTGTATCAAAATTACACGTCAAAATTTTGATGCAAAATTTTGACGCTTTTTTTGAACGTGTATGGGCCCCTTAAGAAACACGTGTTGGAAAGGAAGTGGCTAATTACCCAGTGGTAAATAGGACAGTAATTTATCCAGAATTTAGCAGTTGAAGTACGAATGAGTAAAGATTGTATTTCCTGTTTTATCTTTAGAACTACCACTCTTACGAATAGGACTTAATATTATAATGCAATACACACACACACACACACACACACACACACACACACATATATATATATATATATATATATATATATATATATATATATATCCATAACCACAAGTTATACGATATGAAACGCACCAAAATCTTCAAAGTATAAAAGTAATGAAAACACCACAACCTTTCTATTTTTCGTTCGCAAATAGATTTTACAGTTGCGGTACAATAGTAAATAAGTTTGAGAGAAGAACAGTCTTAATAACTGCAAGCCACAATACATAAATCTTTTGCAAACCAACGGGAATATGGCATTTGCCAAATGAATAATGTTAAAGCCAAATAGCAAAACTTTCCACAGGAAACCTTTTACGTATAACAATAAAAAACTGTCACCTTGTACTATTATAAGAATTTTCCCTTTAACGCCAATTACCGCCAAGTTTCTATAGAAACCTTTCATAGAAACCCTTTTCATGAAGCATAGTAACTTTTTTTTTTTTTTTTTTTTTTTTTCACTGAATGTGAATTTATAAGCCTATAGCTAAAGGTGCCTGAAAAAGAAGTCGTCTGAAAGAGACTCTTTACGGAGAGAGAGAGAGAGAGAGATTCATGCTCTGAAGTTATATAATACTCAGGTGTAAGAGTTTTATCAAAACTTATGCTTTTATGCATAGAACAGATATACAAAAAAAAAAAAATAAGAAGATGGAATAAAAATTTATTCTCAAAACACCAAAATTCTCCAGTCGTCGATAACGAAAGTTTTGAAAGAAAAATTCATTACATAATAAGTATTATTAATTACCAAAAAAGGACAAAAAAAGCACACAACACAGGAAAAGATAACATTTATTTAATTATCGTTACAACCCTATCAAGACTTTCTCAAAAGTAGATAAATTGAATATCATGATCTACTAAAAATAAACAATCAACAAACAAGCAAACAATTAAATAAATACACAATTGAATCATACGGACTATATAAGAAGTAGAAACACCATTGAGATTTATGAATTGCTCGTACGAGCTATACAATCCCTTTACCTCTCGAAAGTATGTGCTTATGCACAATAAAAAAAGAAAAAAAAATGTTACGTCACCAAGGTCTCTTAATAGAATAATTGTCGTTAATTGAATACAAAGTCTCGGAAAATTTTACAGTTGGATGATTTCTATACAAAATGGAAACGAAACACGAATGTACACTTGTGTAATGCAATGTCTTTGGTGGAATTAAATTGGCAAGAGAAGGTATATAAATCCAATAAAAACCCTATGCCAATGATTTTACCGGTCAACCCAAATAATGGCTTTTCTAGGAGGATAAGTTTGACTCTTTAAATTCATTTAGCTCCATCATATTATAAATCAAAACTATTTTGTTTGAAGTCAAGCAAATTATTAACTATGATAGTATGTCGAGTGGACTCTTCGAATTTATGGTCAGAACAAATTCCTTGTTGTTCATAACCTAAATAAAAAGAGATTTGAGTACTAAAGCATATCAAGAGTGCCTTATATGTTACCTACATTACTCAAGGCAGCCTTCAACAGTTTCCAAGCAAAATAGTTCAAACATAGTATAATTGTATTATAATTGTAATATTATCTCACAAACAAACCACAAAAAAAAAACAGAGTTAACACAGGCCCTAGACCGTATCATAATAAACACCAGATATTTGTGTTGGTCTAAAAAAAGAATATGTTTACAATGAATACACATTAGACAACGTTCAGCTCGCAAGCATGCTAGTTCCTGTTAAATGCAGTCTCTAATGTTCAAAGTTGGAGAGCAATACAAATGCTCGCATTCCACGGTGTACTTCTTCTTTCACTATTATAAATTTCATGATAAATTGGAACACTAAGAGCTAATAAAGATTATTGTCATTAGGTAAACCCCAAATCAAATTCTTATAGAAATACGTCTATTGAAAATTGCAATTCGCTGGATATCATGATCATCAACATCAGCTTTACTGTAAGGATTGGAAATGTATCTCATAAAATAAGAGGTGTAAGTTAAAGAGAAATGAATAAGACAAACAAACTTCGTGACGTGATTATAACAAAACAATGATCGTAAAACACTATGAAGTTTAGTCTAAAGTGCGGCACTAAGCTTCACACATCAAGAAAAATACTGTTGGGGATGTTGCATCTAAAGATTAACCAAAGCTTAAAATAATCAAATGCATAAAATACATCGAGTGATTAAAATATCATAGAGTAAAATGCCAAGGGTAATTTCAATCCATCTGAAAGATAATGTAGAGAAATTTGAGTTTGATATCTGTCTCGAGAATATTGGACGAAGTTCACATTGGACACTAAACAAACATAGTATTAGTGGCTTCTGATAATTATAGTTGGGAGCGGCAGCATGACACCGCCTTATCTGGCAACGGATGAATTATTCCTTTTACCGTTTGTTTATTGAAGGTGGATGGGTGGGTGGGTTGGTGTACGGGAAGTGTATGAAGTCAGCGGTGGCATATCATCATATTCGGATCTTAAGTAGCTTAATGTCAATTGTGAATATTACAGTAAATCTGCGAAATTGTTGAGGCTTCTTATATTAGTAAGCATTTGACAAAATCAACAAGATATAATGAATAAGCATGAGACCAACCCGAATAGATGAATATTCAGTGGCCAAAGCTGAATGAGGAAGCATCTTGACAGAAATACCTGCGATAAGACATGAACATTCACAAACATATCAACAAACATTCATAAGCAAATATCGATAAAGTAAAAAAAAAATTAAGTTATAAGAAATTTTTTTTCAAAAATGTGAGCTAAACTGTGAAGAAATAATATCTAAACTAACAAGACAACTGGAATGAAAGATACAGTATTCTATCTTCCTTAAAGAAAATGAAACAAACTGAAAATGAAAGAACCAAGATTAATTCACCAGCTCTTGATTACAACGGCATCAGCTTCCTTGCAACAAGATCATGTCATCCTTTGACTTGTAAAGAGGACACGATGTGGTCTGACAAGATTAATTTAGTTTCCTCCAAATAAGTCTAAAAGGATTTATTGTCTCTTATAAGTACAAAATTCTAAAGGGTACGAGACTTTGGATTAACACCACATGGAAAAAAATCGAGGGACAAATTACGAGAGCTGGGAAAGCACCTTCAACAGAAGGAAGGTAAACCACTATAGACACAAAAATATGTTTATTAATACAAATTATTGAAGAAAAACTGAAACAGAATGAACTCTATTGAGAGTTAAATGTTTGTATACATACATATACAGTACATATATACATATATATATACATAAATACATAAATGCATACATAAATACATAAATACATACATATATATATATATATATATATATATATATATATATATATATATATATATATATATATATATATACACACACACACACACACACATATATATATATATATATATATATATATATATATATATATATATATATATATATATATATATATATACATACATATACCAAGGCACTTCCCCCAATTTTGGGGGATAGCCGACATCAGCAAATGAAACAAAACAAAAAAGGGGACCTCTACTCCCTACGTTCCTCCAGCCTAACAAGGGACTCAACCGAGTTCAGCTGGTACTGCTAGGGTGCCACAGCCCACCCTCCCACATTATCCACCACAGATGAAGCTTCCTAATGCTGAATCTCCTACTGCTGCTACCTCCGCAGTCATCTAAGGCATCGGAGGAAGCAGCAGGGCCTACCGGAACTGCGTCACAATTGCTCGCCATTCATTCCTATTTCTAGCACGCTCTCTTGCCTCTCTCACATCTATCCTCCTATCACCCAGAGCTTTCTTCACTCCATCCATCCACCCAAACCTTGGCCTTCCTCTTGTACTTCTCCCATCAACTCTTGCATTCATCACCTTCTTTAGCAGACAGACATTTTCCATTCTCTCAACATGGCCAAACCACCTCAACACATTCATATCCACTCTAGCTGCTAACTCATTTCTTACACCCGTTCTCACTCTCACCATTTCGTTCCTAACCCTATCTACTCGAGATACACCAGCCATAATCCTTAGACACTTCATCTCAAACACATTCAATTTCTGTCTCTCCGTTACTTTCATTCCCCACAACTCCGATCCATACATCATAGTTGGTACAATCACTTTCTCATATAGAACTCTTTTTACATTCATGCCCAACCCTCTATTTTTTACTACTCCCTTAACTGCCCCCAACACTTTGCAACCTTCAATCACTCTCTGACGTACATCTGCTTCCACTCCACCATTTGCTGCAACAACAGACACCAAGTACTTAAACTGATCCACTTCCTCAAGTAACTCTCCATTCAATATGACATTCAACCTTGCACCACCTTCCCTTCTCGTACATCTCATAACCTTACTCTTACCCACATTAACTCTCAACTTCCTTCTCTCACATACTCTTCCAAATTCTGTCACTAATCGGCCAAGCTTCTCCTCTGTGTCTGCAACCAGTACAGTATCATTCGCAAACAACAACTGATTTACCTCCCATTCATGGTCATTCTCGTCTACCAGTTTTCATCCTCGTCCAAGCACTCGAGCATTCACCTCTCTCACCACTCCATCAACATACAAGTTAAACAACCATGGTGACATCACACATCCCTGTCTCAGCCCCACTCTCACCGGAAACCAATCATTCACTTCATTTCCTATCCTAACACATGCTTTACTACCTTTGTGGAAACTTTTCACTGCTTGCAACAACTTTCCACCAACTCCATATAACCTCATCACATTCCACATTGCTTCCCTATCAACTCTATCATACGCTTTCTCCAGATCCATAAACGCAACATACACCTCCTTACCTTTTGCTAAACATTTCTCGCATATCTGCCTTTCTGTAAAAATCTGATTCATACAACCCCTACCTCTTCTAAAACCACTCTGTATTTCTAAGATTGCATTCTCTGTTTTATCCTTGATCCTATTAATCATTACTCTACCATACACTTTTCCAACTACGCTTAACAAACTGATACCTCTTGAATTACAAAACTCATGCGCATCTCCCTTACCCTTATATAGTGGTACAATACATGCACAAACCAAATCTACTGGTACCATTGACAACACAAAACACATATTAAACAATCTCACCAACCATTCAAGTACAGTCATACCCCCTTCCTTCAACATCTCAGCTCTCACACCATCCATACCAGACGCTTTTCCTACTCTCGTTCCATCTAGTGCTCTGCTCACTTCATCTATTGTAATCTCTCTCTCATTCTCATCTCCCATCACTGGCACCTCAACACCTGCAACAGCAATTATATCTGCCTCCCTATTATCATCAACATTCAGTAAACTTTCAAAATATTCCGCCCATCTTTTCCTTGCCTCCTCTCCTTTTAACAACCTCCCATTTCCAGCTTTCGTTACTCTCTTCACTTCTTTCCAAAACTTCA